>NW_028233999.1:160000-232500 GCF_037954325.1 Fistularia commersonii
AAACAAGTCCCAAACCTTGTCATAAAGTGCCATGCATTTCCTGAGAGTAGATACAAATACAACATATGTATACTAGAATGTAAACTCAAATAAAACTAATGAGATCACCTATCTCAACACCCCCTCTTGATCTCAACATCCAAAAAAAATCTTTGAACATTTGAATTTCCAAAGAACCACTTTTTGAATTGTTCTATTTTTACCTTTGTCATGAGTTTTGTCGAGATGTCTGCCAACATGTCCTCTGATGGACAATAGATAAGATTTATTTTACCCTCACTGAGTGCTTCACGAATGAAATGATATTTTACATCAATGTGTTTTGACCTTTAAATGCAGCCTCAGGGCGGCACTGGCCCGTGCCTCTCCAAGCCTGCCTTGGGGGGGCACGGAGCAGTGTCTCCCTGTGCCGGTCCCAAGCCCGGATAAATGCAGAGGGTTGCGTCAGGAAGGGCATCCGGCGTAAAACTTTTGCCAAAACCAAATATGCGAGACAACCAAAACTATACCATACCGGATCGGTCGCGGACCGGGTTAACAACGACCGCCATTGGTACTGATGACCTACAGGGTACTAATGGAAATTGGGCTACTGTGGGTCGAAGAACAAGAACAAGAAGAAGAGGTGGAGTGCGTGTTCGGAAGCAGAGAGAGAGGAGGAAGGGAAAGAGTCTGGGACTGAGAGTAGGGACTTTGAATGTTGGGACTATGACAGGAAAAGGTAGAGAGCTGGTCGACATGATGCAGAGAAGGAAGGTGGATATACTGTGTGTCCAGGAGACCAGGTGGAAAGGTAGTAAGGCTAGAAGCTTAGGAGCAGGCTTTAAGTTGTACTATTATGGTACTGACAAGAAGAGAAATGGTGTAGGAGTTATCTTGAAGGAGGAGTTTGTTAGGAACGTCCTAGAGATGAAAAGAATGTCAGATAGACTTATGAGTCTGAAACTGGAAATCGAAGGTGTGATGCTCAATGTTGTTAGTGGCTATGCCCCGCAGGTGGGATGTGAATCTGAAGAGAAGGAGAAGTTCTGGAATGAGTTAGATGAAGTGATGCAGAATATTCCCAGAAATGAGAGAGTGGTCATTGGTGCAGACTTCAATGGACATGTTGGTGAAGGCAATAGAGGGGATGAAGAAGTGATGGGCAGATTTGGTATCCAGGATAGGAATGCAGAGGGACAGATGGTGGTAGATTTTGCAAAAAGGATGGAAATGGCTGTAGTGAACACCTTTTTCCAGAAAAAACAGGAACATAGGGTAACTTATAAGAGCGGAGGTAGGAGCACGCAGGTAGACTACATCTTGTATAGACGAGGTAACCTGAAAGAGATTAGTGACTGCAAAGTAGTTGTAGGTGAGAGTGTAGCCAGACAGCATAGGATGGTGGTTTGTAGGATGACTCTGGTGACAAGGAAGATGAAGAGGACAAAGGCAGAGCAGAGGACAAAGTGGTGGGAGCTGAAAAGGGAGGAGTGTTGCATGGTTTTCAGGGAGGAGTTGAGAAAGGGTCTGGGTGGTCAGGGTGAGCTTCCAGATGATTGGACAACTACAGCTAGTGTTATCAGGGAGACAGGTAAAAGAGTACTTGGTGTGTCATCTGGAAGGAAAGTAGATAAGGAGACTTGGTGGTGGAAGGAGGAAGTGCAGGAGTGTATACAGAGAAAGCGGTTAGCGAAGAAGAAGTGGGATACTGAGAGGACTGAAGAGAACAGACAGGAGTTCAGGGAGGTGCGGCGAAAGGTAAAGATAGAGGTAGCAAAGGCAAAACAAAGGGCTTATGATGACTTGTATGCTCGGTTGGATAGTAAGGAGGGTGAGAATGATCTATACAGGTTGGCGAAACAGAGAGATAAAGATGCAAAGGATGTACAACAGGTCCGGGTGATAAAGGACAGAGAGGGAAATGTATTGACAGATGCTAGAAGAGTGATGGGAAGATGGAAAGAGTACTTTGAAGAACTGATGAATGTGGAAAATGAAAGAGAGGCAAGGGTAGAAGAGGTGACTATTGTAGACCACAAAGTAGCAAAAATTAGTAAAAGTGAAGTGAGGAAGGCATTGAAGAGGATGAAGAGTGGAAAAGCAGTTGGTCCTGATGATATACCTGTGGAGGTGTGGAAGTGTCTAGGAGAGGCAGCGGTAGATTTTCTGACTAGATTATTCAACAGGATCTTAGAGAGTGAGAAGATGCCTGAAGAATGGAGACAAAGTGTGATGGTGCCTATTTTTAAGAATAAAGGGGATGTGCAGAATTGTGGCAACTACAGAGGGATAAAGTTGATGAGCCATACAATGAAGTTATGGGAAAGAGTAGTGGAAACTAGACTGAGAGCAGAAGTCAGCATTTGTGAACAGCAGTATGGCTTCATGCCTAGGAAGAGTACTACAGATGCAGTATTTGCGTTGAGAATGCTAATAGAAAAGTACAGAGAAGGCCAGAGGGAGTTGCACTGCGTTTTTGTAGACCTAGAAAAAGCATATGACAGGGTGCCAAGAGAGGAGCTCTGGTATTGTATGAGGAAGTCTGGAGTGGCAGAGAAGTATGTTGGACTGGTGCAGGACATGTATGCTAGCTGTGAGACACTGGTACGGTGTGCTGTAGGGGTAACAGAGAAGTTCAAGGTGGAGGTGGGACTCCATCAGGGATCAGCACTGAGCCCCTTCTTGTTCGCAATGGTGATGGATAGGCTGACAGATGAGGTTAGACAGGAATCCCCATGGACCATGATGTTTGCGGATGACATTGTGATCTGTAGTGAGAGCAGACAACAGGTAGAGGAAAATCTAGAGAGGTGGAGGTATGCTCTGGAAAGGAGAGGAATGAAAGTTAGTCGCAGCAAGACAGAATATATGTGTGTGAATGAGAGGAACTCGGGTGGAGCGGTGAGGCTACAGGGAATGGAGATCAAGAAGCTGGAGGATTTCAGGTACTTAGGGTCAACAGTCCAGAGCAACGGAGAGTGCGGAAAAGAGGTGAAGAGACGGGTCCAAGCAGGTTGGAATGGGTGGAGAAAAGTGTCAGGGGTACTATGTGATAGAAGACTATCGGCCAGAATAAAAGGAAAGGTGTACAAGACAGTGGTGAGACCAGCGATGATGTATGGACTAGAAACTGTTACAATGACCAAAAGACAGCAGGCAGAACTAGAGGTTGCAGAGATGAAGATGTTGAGGTTCTCTTTGGGAGTGACCAGGATGGATAGGATCAGGAATGAATCTATCAGAGGGACGGCACATGTTCGATGTTTTGGAGAGAAGGTCAGAGAAGCCAGACTGAGATGGTTCGGTCATGTACAGAGAAGAGATAGTGAATATATTGGTAGACGGATGCTGGAATTGGAGCTGCCAGGCAAGAGGTCTCGAGGAAGACCAAAGAGAAGATTTATGGACGTAGTGAGAGAGGATATGAAAGTAGCTGGTGTGAGAGAGGAAGATACAGAGAATAGGGTTAGATGGAGAAAGTTGACTCGCTGTGGCGACCCCTAACGGGAAAAGCCGAAAGAAGAAGAAGAAGAATGTGTTTTGACCTTTGTCTGTTTACAGGATTCTTACTCAGTGCGATGGCCCCCTGATTGTCTCCGTAGATTGTTGTGCAACTGTACATTTTGTTGTCCATACCGTTTAACAGTTGAGACAGATGCATGTTTTCTTGTGCGGTGGTGGCTTCAGCCTCACATGTTGACAGGGCCACTGTGGGCTGTTTCCTTGACTTCCATGCAATGGCTGGGCCTTGTTTTGTTAAACTGAAACAGTAGCCTGTAGCGCTACGTCTGTCTTCGACAGACCATGCCCAGTCTGAATCACTGTAAGCTATCAGGTTCAAATCCTCCTTATTTTTCTTGAAACTTAGTTCATAATCAGCTGTCCCCTTCAAATACCTCAGGACATGTTTTGCAGCTACTAAGTTTTTTACTTTTGCCATTGCCAGATTCTGTGATCGTTTGCTCACTATCCAGCTGATATCAGGTCTGGTGCAAGTCATGGCATAAAAAAGACTGCCTACAATCTCACGATATTCTTTGGGGTCGACAGGTTCACTTTGCTCATTTTCATCAGCTACAGGGATGCCCTCTAATTTTTGCTCACTTGGAGTAGATCTTGCTTTACATTCTGACATTCCAAATCTCTCTAGCATTTTTAGGATGTACTTTGTCTGGTTCATTTTGATTTCATCCCCCTTTTGTTCAAATTGTATGCCCAAAAAATATGATAGTTTCCCCAGGTCTTTCATGTTACACTTGAATGTCATGTTCTGTTTAAATGTGCTGAGTGCATCATTGCTGCTTGCTGCAATAATTAAATCTTCTTCTTCTTCTTTCGGCTTTTCCCGTCAGGGGTCGCCACAGCGAGTCAACCTTCTCCATCTAACCCTATTCTCTGTATCTTCCTCTCTCACACCAGCTATCTTCATATCCTCTCTCACTACGTCCATAAATCTTCTCTTTGGTCTTCCTCGAGACCTATTGCCTGGCAGCTCCATTTCCAGCATCCGTCTACCAATATATTCACTATCTCTTCTCTGTACATGACCGAACCATCTCAGTCTGGCTTCTCTGACCTTCTCTCCAAAACATCAAACATGTGCCGTCCCTCTGATAGACTCATTCCTGATCCTATCCATCCTGGTCACTCCCAAAGAGAACCTCAACATCTTCATCTCTGCAACCTCTAGTTCTGTCTGCTGTCTTTTGGTCATTGGAACAGTTTCTAGTCCATACATCATCGCTGGTCTCACCACTGTCTTGTACACCTTTCCTTTTATTCTGGCAAATAGTCTTCTATCACATAGTACCCCTGACACTTTTCTCCACCCATTCCAACCTGCTTGGACCCGTCTCTTCACCTCTTTTACGCACTCTCCGTTGCTCTGGACTGTTGACCCTAAGTACCTGATATCCTCCAGCTTCTTGATCTCCACTCCCTGTAGCCTCACCGCTCCACCCGAGTTCCTCTCGTTCACACACATATATTCTGTCTTGCTGCGACTAACTTTCATTCCTCTCCTTTCCAGAGCATACCTCCACCTCTCTAGATTTTCCTCTACCTGTTGTCTGCTCTCACTACAGATCACAATGTCATCCGCAAACATCATGGTCCATGGGGATTCCTGTCTAACCTCATCTGTCAGCCTATCCATCACCATTGCGAACAAGAAGGGGCTCAGAGCTGATCTCTGATGGAGTCCCACCTCCACCTTGAACTTCTCGGTTACCCCTACAGCACACCGTACCAGTGTCTCACAGCTGGCATACATGTCCTGCACCAGTCTAACATACTTCTCTGCCACTCCAGACTTCCTCATACAATACCAGAGCTCCTCTCTTGGCACCCTGTCATATGCTTTTTCTAGGTCTACGAAAACGCAATGCAGCTCCCTCTGGCCTTCTCTGTACTTTTCTATTAGCATTCTCAACGCAAATACTGCATCTGTAGTACTCTTCCTAGGCATGAAGCCATACTGCTGTTCACAAATGCTGACTTCTGCTCTCAGTCTAGTTTCCACTACTCTTTCCCATAACTTCATTGTATGGCTCATCAACTTTATCCCTCTGTAGTTGCCACAATTCTGCACATCCCCTTTATTCTTAAAAATAGGCACCATCACACTTTGTCTCCATTCTTCAGGCATCTCCTCACTCTCTAAGATCCTGTTGAATAATCTAGTCAGAAAATCTACCGCTGCCTCTCCTAGACACTTCCACACCTCCACAGGTATATCATCAGGACCAACTGCTTTTCCACTCTTCATCCTCTTCAATGCCTTCCTCACTTCACTTTTACTCATTTTTGCTACTTTGTGGTCTACAATAATCACCTCTTCTACCCTTGCCTCTCTTTCATTTTCCACATTCATCAGCTCTTCAAAGTACTCTTTCCATCTTCCTGTCACTCTTCTAGCATCCGTCAATACATTTCTCTCTCTGTCCTTTATCACCCGGACCTGCTGTACATCCTTTCCATCTTTATCTCTCTGTTTCGCCAACCTGTATAGATCATTTTCAGCCTCCTTACTATCCAACCGAGCATACAAGTCATCATAAGCCCTTTGTTTTGCCTTTGCTACCTCTATCTTTACCTTTCGCCGCATCTCCCTGAACTCCTGTCTGTTCTCTTCAGTCCTCTCAGTATCCCACTTCTTCTTCGCGAACCATTTTCTCTGTATACACTCCTGCACTTCCTCATTCCACCACCAAGTCTCCTTATCTACTTTCCTACCAGATGACACACCAAGTACTCTTCTACCTGTCTCCCTGATAACACTAGCTGTTGTTGTCCAATCATCTGGAAGCTCTCCCTGACAACCCAGACCCTTTCTCAACTCCTCCCTGAAAACCATGCAACACTCTGCTGCAATAATTAAATCATCTACCCAAAGCAAACCTTCTCCACGGCTCTAAACTCGTTCGTCGCCGCTACTTGTGGAACACCGGATGGCTTTCTCCCTCCGCTTCGTTACATTTTATGTCCGCTAGATGGCGGCATCCGACTGTGCACAGCGCTTGGAGCTCCACCAGGCGATATGGCCGCTGTGTATGAGAGGAATAAACGAGTGGGGCCGTGAGTGCAATAAATCCCCCTCCACGTCTTACATGGATGTTATCACCCTGTTACTGTATCTTAACGATACCGCTGTTTTTTCGACCTCAATGTTAAGCCGATTTTTAAACATTAAAAAAACAGATTGCTCGATTCAGTGACACCGAGGCCGTGAGTGGAGGACTTATGGAGTCGACTCCTCCGCTTATTCATTTGTGCATGTCTGGTGCTCCCGGAGCTTCACGCCGACGTCACGGGGATCCGTGTCCGAAGAAGGTGCACCTTGGCCGGTCTGCGGGGTCCTGTTGACCGGAAGCTGAGACTGGCCCTTCGAAATAACACGGAAAATAATTGAGAGCATATTTCTCAGTTGACAACGCCCCCACTTGCTCTCATATTATTGGTATCTTTGCCCATTTACATCAAAATAAAATACTCATGACCCAAACAACAACTTTGAAAAATTCAACAACTTAAACTGCGATGCAGGCTTTGTCATAACATCTGCCGGCATCTCTTGTGTTGGACAATAGTGTAGGGCTACCTTTCCACATATTTTCTTTGTGACATCTTAACACACTCTTCTGACTGACATATTTTCTGGGTATTGATTTTGATCACTTTGGCCAAGTCCTTCATTTTAAATCTAGCTGTAAGCATGATTTTCACCTCTTTCATTACTTCCTCATCACTCGCAGCTATGATTAAATCATCTACCCATATTATGATGATGACTTTGTCATTTTGGTTTTCTTTGACATAGACACAATGATCTGCTTCATTCTGAATAAAGTCGTTGTCAATCAAGTAAGAATGGAGCATCAGATTCCAATGACGACCTGCCTGTTTAAGGCCGTATAGTCACTTTTCAAGTTTACGCACCAGCTTCTGTTTTGTATTTGTTACTTCATACCCTTCTGGTTGTTCTACACAGAGCTCACAATCTATGGGTGCATGAAGATAGGCTGTCTTTACATCCATTTGGTGTAGTAACAAATTTTCCTGAACTGATTTCTGCATAAACACCCTCACACTTGTCATATTTGCTGTTGGAGAAAATGTTTCCTCAAAATCCGTGCCATACTTTTGACTGTAGCCCTTAGCAAAATAATGAGCTTTATATTTGTTTGTGCCATCTTCATTTCTATTTAGCGCATACGCCCAGCCCCCCCCCCCCCCCCCCCCACTGCACACTTGCCTTGGGGTAGCTGTGTTAGGGTAAAAGTGTTGTTCTCTCTCAATGACTCCATCTCTTCGTCCATAGATTTCATCCACTTGTCAGCATTGAGGGAACTCCTTGCCTCTTTTTATGTCTGTGGGACACCACACGCCAGTCTATAACAGTAGTCAATGTTAGTGAACACTTGGTCATCGTCAATAGCACTAATCACATAACCATTAAAGTAACTGGGCTTCTTTTTGGTTCTAGTTGATCGACTCACATTGTCTGCACTGCTTGGCTGTGTCACACGGTCAGATACAGGGTTGCCCATTTCCAAGGTGTACAAAGGTGTACAAGACAGTGTTGAGCCCAGCGATGATATATGAGCTAGAAACTGTTACAATGACCGAAAGATAGCAGGCAGAACTAGAGGTTGCAGATATGAGGATGTTGAGGTTCTCTTTGGGAGTGACCAGGATGGATAGGATCAGGAATGAGTCTATCAGAGGAACAGCACATGTTCGATGTTTTGGAGAGAAGGTCAGAGAAGCCAGACCGAGATGGTTCGGTCATGTACAGAGGAGGGATAGAGAATATATTGGTAGACGGATGCTGGAATTGGAGCTGCAAGGCAAGAGGTCTCGAGGAAGACCAAAGAGAGGATTTATGGACGTGGTGAGAGAGGAGATGAAGGCAGTTGGTGTGAGAGAGGAGGATACGGAGAATAGGGTTAGATGGAGAAAGTTGACTCGCTGTGGCCACACCTGACAGGAAAAGACAAAAGAAGAAGAAGAAGAAGAAGAAGAAGAAGAAGAAGAAGAAGAAGAAGAAGAAGAAGAAGAAGAAGAAGAAGAAGAAGAAGAAGAAGAAGAAGAAGAAGGAGAGAAAGAAGAAGAAGAAGAAGAAGAAGAAGAAGAAGAAGAAGAAGAAGAAGAAGAAGAAGAAGAAGAAGAAGAAGAAGAAGAAGAAGAAGAAGAAGTAAGAAAGAGAGGGTGGGGGGGAAGCAAACCTTCTTCACGGCTCTAAGCTCGTTCGTCGCCGCTACTTGGGGAACACTGGATGGCTTTCTCCCTCCACTTCGTTACATTTTATGGCCGCTAGATGGCGGCATCCGACTGTGCACAGCGCTTGAAGCCCCACCAGGTGATCTGGCAGCTGTGTATGAGAGGAATAAACGAGTGGGGCCGTGAGTGCAATAAATCCCCCTCCACTTCTTACATGGATGTTATCACCCTGTTACTGTATTTTAACGATACCGCTGTGTTTTCCACCTCAATGTTAAGCCGATTTTTAAACATTAAAAACCAAATTGCTCGATTCAGTGACACCGAGGCCGTGAGTGGAGGACTTATGGAGTCGACTCCTCCGCTTATTCATACGTGCATGTCTGGTGCTCCCGGAGCTTCACGCCGACGTCACGGGGATCCGTGTCCGAAGAAGGTTCACCTTGGCCGGTCTGCGGGGTCCTGTTGACCGGAAGCTGAGACTGGCCCTTCGAAATAACACGGAAAATAATTGAGAGCATTCATTACTTCCTCATCACTCGCAGCTATGATTAAATCATCTACCCATATTATGATGATGACCTTGTCATTTTGGTTTTCTTTGACATAGACACAATGATCTGCTTCATTCTGAATAAAGTCGTTGTCAATCAAGTAAGAATGGAGCATCAGATTCCAATGACGACCTGCCAAATTTTCCTGAACTGATTTCTGCATGAACACCCTCACACTTGTCACATTTGCTGTTGGAGAAAATGTTTCCTCAAAATCCGTGCCATACTTTTGACTGTAGCCCTTAGCAAAATAATGAGCTTTATATTTGTTTGTGCCAACTTCATTTCTTTTTAGCGCATACACCCACCCCCCCACCCCCACTGCACACTTGCCTTGGGGTAGCTGTGTTAGGGTCAAAGTGTTGTTCTCTCTCAATGACTCCATCTCGTCGTCCATAGATTTCATCCACTTGTCAGCATTGAGGGAACTCCTTGCCTCTTTAAATGTCTGTGGGACACCACACGCCAGTCTATAACAGTAGTCAATGTTAGTGAACACTTGGTCATCGTCAATAGCACTAGTCACATAACCATTAAAGTAACTGGGCTTCTTTTTGGTTCTAGTTGATCGTCTCACATTGTCTGCACTGCTTGGCTGTGTCACACGGTCAGATACGGGGCTGCCCATTTCCAAGGTGTACAAAGGTGTACAAGACAGTGGTGAGACCAGCGATGATGTATGGACTAGAAACTGTAGAAGAAGAAGAAGAAGAAGAAGAAGAAGAAGAAGAAGAAGAAGAAGAAGAAGAAGAAGAAGAAGTTAGAAAGAGAGGGTGGGGGGGAAGCAAACCTTCTCCACGGCTCTAAACTCGTTCGTCGCCGCTACTCGGGGAACACCGGATGGCTTTCTCCCTCCGCTTCGTTACATTTTATGGCCGCTAGATGAAGATCATCATCATCATCATCATCATCATCATCATCATCATCATCATCATCATCATCATCATCATCCTGATCTGAGCTCATCTCTGTCTGGGTTTGTTGCTCTGGAGATGGGTTTGTCACAAATTTTAGCAGTCTGTGTTTTTAGTACTCTTTCACTATTTGGATAATATACAAAATAAGCTGGACTATTTTTGGCATATCCAATGAAAACTCCCTTCTCACCTCTTGAGTCAAGTTTCTTTTTGTTGTGCTTGTATGCATAGCACACAGCACCAAACTTTTGCATTTGTGACACATTTGGTTTCTTTCCCGTCAACATAAAGTAAGCCGTCTGCTTTGTCCGATTATTAAAGCATCAGTTCCTGACCACCGCTGCTGTCTGCACTGCATGGGTCCACAATGTTTTGGGTAGGTTGCTTCCTAGTAACATGCACCATGCCATGTCGAATAAAGTCCTCCAGTTTCTCTTTGCTTTCCCGTTTTGGTGTGGTGAGTATGGCGCTGACGTTTCATGTCTAACACCCCGTTTAGTCATTAGTCCTTGGTACTCTTTTGACATAAACTCAGTACAATTGTCAGATCTCATACACTTAATCTTCCCATAAGGGGCAGTGTCTGCTAAGAATCTCTCTGTGGCACTCACTGTACCACTCTTTTGTTTGAGAAAGTACACAAAAATTGTGTTGGAATAATCATCAGTAAACGACAATGCAAATCTGTGTCCATCTATAGATATGGGATCTACTGGCCCTGCCAGATCTGTATGCACTAAATCAAACACCTTTGTTGCTCTTGCATCAGGCTCTCTGTTTCTGATCTGCACAAACTTCCCTTGAATACACACTTCACATGGTGATACAGGTTTTTCAGTTTTCCCTTTGATTACCATACCATCAATCACTTTTGTCAACTTTTGTACATCGCTCTAATTACAATGGCCGAAAATTTCATGCCATGTTTGTAAATCAAAACACCCTTTGCATTTGTCATTACTTTCATCTGCTGTAGATAGGTAGTAAAGTGTGTTCTGCACATGAATAGGAAATACAGTACCGTCACTCATTTTGACTATGTCTTTTCCTTCATTGAAGATTACCGTTGCTCCGTTTGCTGTGGCGGCCATCACAGAAAAAATGTCCTGTGGACAGGAAGGGATGAACATTGCGTTTCTCAGTGGTGCTGTGTGGTGACGTCCTCTGCTGTCTATGAGGATCACCTCTGCCTCTCCCCGCTGCTTCGCCACGCCTTGACACTTGGTCGCGTCTGCCAGCTCAACATGGTGTGTGTCAGCTCTGAACGTCACTGAAAAACACGGAAGTCAGCAAATTTGAGCTTTTCTTCACTTTGAGTCACATGAACTGCAAATGGTTTGAACGATTCTGGAAGTCCCTTTAGCACCATAGCTATGAGAAGATCATCACTCATGACTTCCTCTGCATTTCTTAGCACCGTGATTATAGTCTCTGCCCTAATCACAAAGTCTGTTACGCTTTCATTGCTTCCTTTCTGCAGTTTTGTCAGGTCAGTATACAGGTTTATAATGCCAGGCTTCCCTTTACCTGCGTAATACTCTCGTAGCATCTTCAGTGCCTTTCTCCCATCATCTGCAGCTTCGCGCATGACCAGGCCTAGACTTTTGTCATCTAAAAACTGGATCGGTTCGGCATGGGCCATTTCATTCTGCTCCTTGTCCTTCGCCTCCTCGTCATCGTCATCAAATTCTGGAGTTTCACTCAGAATTGTGTCTTTGAGCCCCTGTAGCCGCATGCAGGTCAAGCATTTAGTCTCCCAGAGTTCAGTTCATACTGCTTCTCATCTTCCACACCGAGACAGTCTCTGGTGGCGATTGGTAAATGTAACGGCAGGAGACCAAACTGATTGTTATGTTTGTACGGTAATGCCAATATCAATGTCTCATAACCCGACTATACAACCTCATCCAATTAACCAAAGTGAGACCTTGTCTATAATATGGGTATATTCCCAAGGATTGAGTCAGAGATTTGGAATTTTTCAGAATATAACAAATACCTCAGTCCTTCCTTTTCTGCCTTACGATCCATCCAAATGGCGATTACCAGCTAATTATTCTATGGTAACCAATAAAACTGTCATTGAGGGATTCACTCTAATGACAATACAAAAGACACCACCATTTTGTATGAAACGACAGTGTGGTAAGAAAGAGCATTATCTAGGCCAACTACAGTGTGACACTGTGCTAGATATGGAAACGGATAGACCGGTTAGGAAAACCTATGACTACTATAATAATAGTATATGTGAGGTTGGAAAGTGGGGAATGGGCGTGTGTGCCATGAATCTGACAGCCCTCAAGCCATTATTGGGCATTGAAACAAACCTCACCAAATCTGGTATACCACCATGGAGGATTTTTGCATTCCCACACAAATACGGTTATCCATACATGCCCAAAAACACATGTATGGATTTGTGGCAAACGAGCATTTCTGTATCTGCCTGAACATTGGTGTGGCACATGCTATTTGGCCCGATTAGGAAGTGCTATGACTTTTATACCAGAGCATAACATGACTCATAGCGTACAACTCATTAGGCCTATGGGACATGAACGTAGTCGAAGAGCCTTGATAAGTGACTCTAGAGGAATACTTATGACAATGTTCCCTAACTATGGTGTAGCCTACTCGGGACATCGAATGAATGAGGTCTGGGCGACATTACAGAACCTAACGTCAAGGGTTCTAGAATTGAATGGACTGATACAAAACAATCCAGAGACTATGGCTATGAAAGAAATGCTTTGACAAAATCGTGTGGCTTTAGATATTGTCTTAGCCAAGGAAGGTGGTGTATGTGCGATAATAGGACAACAATGTTGCACATATATCCCAGACACGCGAGACAATTTCACAGTAATTCATGACAAATTGACGACATTAAAGAACCAACTAGAGGGTAAAGAGGACAGTGATACTTTAATGTCGTTTTTACAGTTTGACCCTCTTGGATGGATCATCAACGGAACTTGGTGGCAAATACTTTTAAAGTGCCTTACACCTGTGATTGTGATTCTTATTTTGTTTTGTTTATTTACTATGTGCGTTATTCCTTGTTTGAGAAGCATGATTGCTAAAATGGCTTCCGCAGCCTTTGTCCAGATGGCAATAGTAGCAGTGCAGACCCAACCAAGGACTCACTACACTGGACAGATACATGAGCAACTGCCTATAAGTGATTCAGAAAAAGAAAATGATAACAATTTGACTGTGGAGGACGACGACCATGATGTTGTATGAAGTGTTATCTGTAAACTATGTACCAACATGGCATGATGATGCTGAAGAGTTTAACATTGTTCGGAGTCTCATAAACAGGAGAGAATTGTTAGAGTTTACTCTCTATTTCTATAACTATGTTATTTCGACTACTCACATGAAGTTAGCCAGACATGCTAGAGCACAAAAGACCTTTGTCCTCTAACAAGAGTTGGGCCCTCCAAGATATTCCAATGGTCGTAAACATCTTTAGATAAGAACCTACCCCCCTGTAAACGTAAATCTAAACGAGGATAAACACTTCTGGAGAGAAACCTGACCACCCCTGTATATAATCCTGGACAACTTCACATATGCATGAACTATACTATACAATGAATGTTGTTATGTAAATAAACACTTTCACACAATAACAAGCCGAGCAAGGAGGAACTCGGGGGGATTCTCTGGATCTTGGCTCCAAAGAGCGCGCTGAGTCTCCCCCTCTGCAGAGCACAAAAGAATAGTCGCTTGTCTGTGTTATTTCTTATGATAACCTCAGTCTCCTCTTTACAGGTTTTACCTTAGACCAGCATGAATTAGAATTACTCTCTAATAGCCGCGAGTGGAGCATCTACCTGCATGTCCAGAAGCTTCCTGTTCAGCAGGGCAGGTCGAATGGTGTTAAAAGCACTGGAGAAGTCAAAGAACATGACTCTCACAGTGCTTCCTGCCTCCTCCAGGTGTGTGTAGATTCTGTGCAGCAGGAAGATGATGGCGTCTTCCACTCCTATCCGTGGGTGGTATGCGAACCGCAGGGGGTCCAGCGAAGGTCCGACGACTGTGCCAAGGTGCCTCAGGACGAGCCTCTCCAGCGACTTCATGACGTGTGATGTCAGCGCCACCGGTCTGTAGTCGCTGTGTCTGCTGGGATGCTTCACCTCGGGCGCTGGAACCAGGCATGAGGTTTTCCACCGGTCGGGGACAACCATCTGGGTCAGGCTCAGGTTGAAGAGATGTGAGAAGATCCCACACAGCTGAGAGGCACATCCTTTCAGCACTCTGGGGCTGAGGCCGTCAGGGCCAGCAGCTTTCCTGGGACGAAGGCGGCTGAACTCTCTTCCCACCTCCTCAGCGGTGAAGGCAACAGGAGGGGGTGGAGAGAGTCCCAGTGGGGGGCAGGACGGCTGAGGTGTAAACGAGACATCGTCCAGGGAAGCAGAAGAGGTGCGTGGGGGAGGGGGAAAGCTCCTTAAAGTGAGGGGTGAGGGCACGGGGGAAGGAAAGTCCTGAGAGGAGCTGGGGGGAGGGTGGGCGGAGGCACCTTCATCAAATCTGTTAAAAAACAGGTTTAGTTTGTTTGCCTCCTGCAAGTCTCCTTCCATCATCTGGCTTGCTTGTTTTCCATGGCCAGTGATGAGTTTGCAGTATCGTCGCTCTTCTCAGCGGCTCCAAACTGTCTTCAGCCGTCTTTGGGGGTTTCCTGGGCCCATAACCTGTTATCAGAGGTTATCTGTGCAGTAGATCTGCGTGCTACCCCTCAATACCGACTGGGTCTTTTACGGAGGAATAATATGTGTGACACGCCTCTTGTTTTACAGAACTGGAAGAAGTTGAGTTTATTTTCAAGCAAATAAAAACACTACGGACAGACCGGAAGCTGGGACTGGCCATTCAAAATAAAAGGGAAATAACTGAGAGCATATTTCTCAGATAACAACTGCACTTTCTGTCCAGAATTGAGATTCCCTGGAGTGATAGTCGGGGTAACTGTGGTTGTACGGTTCGGTGCGTCATTATATTTTTGGTCAGGAATACAAATTGTCGAGGCAGTGCGTTTCGTAACTTTATCAACTCTAATATGGGAGGCTTAAATCTGTGTGTAGTACAGAACTGTTCAAAGTCTAGAGGACTGCCATTGTCATCCATCAAGTCAATTCTTGACCATATACCTTTCTCAAAGCATTCCTTGTAAAACAGAGGTTTGTTGCCACGCAGTACATATCTATTGTTCCAAATTATTGTACTGTGTGGTGAGAAATTGTGTACATATATCATTTTCCATTATAATAGTATTTGTTTATGGAACTCTGAAAATTGGACAGGAATCTTGTTGATATCCAAGTCAGAGATAAGTAGAAGACTTAGGCCACCGACTATGTTGAATAAGTAGTTTGGAGTACAATACCAGAAAGAATGATGATGTTTGATCCAGGATTTCAACCAGTTCACCTTCAATGTCCCATTCAGGCAGTCCAACTCTATCACTTTCAGCCCTCCTTCACTTGTTTCTTTCACCATATGTGATTTTTTTAGATGGTGTGGTCTGTTCCTCCAGATAAAGTTGAAATTTATTTGGTTAATAGATTTGATGAGTTGATTTGGAGCAGCATTGGAATACACTGGGTATATACATCTGGATAAACATTCCATTTTACTCAAATATATCCGGCCTAATATTGATAAATCTCTTTGGAGCCATATATTCAATTTTGCTTTACTTTGATTCAGTTTAGATTCAATGTTCCTGGACTGATTTAACTTTTGGTCCTTAGATAGGAAAATGCTCAAGTATTTTATTTCTGATTTGATAGGAACACTGCTGATTTCCTTTAGTGGTGAGTCATGCAGCTCAAGAAGTTTGCATTTCTTTAAGTTTAATGACAATCCTGAAGCCTTGGAGAATGTTTTAATTTTTTCAACGCTTATTGGGACTTGATGTTCATTTTTCAAAACTAAGGTTGTGTCATCTGCCAGCAGGCTAATAACAATTTCTGTCCCCGACATTATTTCTGTCACACACACACACACACACACACACACACACACACACACACACACACACACACACATACACACACACACACTCACACACACCTTAATTCCACTCTTTTATATACGCATGCCTGGAGTTCCGGGAGCTCGTTCTCAACGTTCTGGGAATAATCATAGTTGTGCTGATAGCATTAGCCGAAACGCCCCCCCCACACACACCACCACCACCACCACCACCCCACACACACATTAGCTCCTCCATTCATTCACATGTACACGCCGGCTGCTCCGGGGGCTCCACGCCGACGTTTCGGTGATCGATGTCCGGAGAAGGTGCACCATTGCCGGTCTGCGGTGTCCTGTAGACCCCCCCCCCTCCATACACACATGCAATACGCCTTGAAACGCATCGCTCGCACCGACGCGGGGAATCCTTTTCCCTACTTCCACAACAACGGCAAGAAACGCGTTGCGTCGGCCGCCGTGAGGAAGGGGGGGGGGGGGGGGGGGCATTAAGGGGGGGGGGAGAGAGAGACATGGAGATTTTCTCAGCCTCTCATTCTTTTTTTTTTTTTTTTAATTGAACATAAATAGTACACACAACTATACAAATGTACAAATAAACATGGCAAGGTAGAACTGAATGTCAATGAAACAACCAGGCATGAGGAACCAAAGGACATAAGGACATTCATTCTGTATGTAATCAGAAGTTAATAGTGTTAACGGTTTGTGAGAAATTTACAATGCTAGACAAAAAAAGAAATTAAAATGAAATAATTAAATCAATAGATAGACTAATAAAAAATTAAAACGAAAAAATGATTGCAAGGGGAGTACAACATGTAATTAAGTTGGCGACTCACAAGGAATCTCAGATATCAAACTGTATATTTTTTGTTGTTTATATATAAACATATACAAAACAAACATATATTGTTTGTTGTTGTTTATTTTTGGGACATAAGCGAATCACGGTCCGGGCTTCTGCCCTCCTCCGCTCCTCACCTCATCCGCTCCAGGCCCTGGTACTCCCTGTCCGCGGGACCCCCCCCCCCCCCCACCACCCCCACCACCACCAAAACAAACTCTCACACACAGATAAACACACGCACACACACATACACACACACACACACACACACACACAGACACACGCACACAAACACGCACAAACACACACACACACACACACACACACACACACCTGAACTCATCATAGCTGTGCTAATAGCATTGGCCAAAACGTATCCACAACAAAACAAACATTAGCTCATCCACTCATTCACATATGTGTGTGCCTAGAGGTATGGGAGCTCCAGTCATACGTCCGGGTGATCTATGTCCGGAGAAGGCTCACATTGGCCGGTCTAAGGGGTTCTTCTGCCCCCACAGCTTCCCCGCCTCTGAGAGGAGAAAAATTACCTCCGCTCCTCCGCTCCTCCGCTTTTCAGCTCCACCGCTCCTCCTCTATGGGCCCTGGTACTCCCCCCCCCCACCTAAACAAACTCTCACACATACACACACAAACACACTCACACACACACAAAAACACACACACACACACACACACACACACATACACACACACCTTAACTCATCATAGCTGTGCTAATAGCATTAGCCGAAACGCATCCACAACCAAACAAACATTAGCTCATCCACTCATTCACATGTGTGTGCCCAATGGTCCGAGAGCTCCAATCATACGTCCGGGGGATCTTTGTCCGGAGTATGCTCACATTAGCCAGTCTAAGGGGTTCTTCTGCCCCCAAACTTCCCCGCCTCTGAGAGGAGAAACATTACCTCCGCTCCTCCGCTTCTCAGCTCCATCGCTCCTCCGCTTTGGGCCCTGGAATTCCCGAACCGCTGGACATAAGCGAATCACGGGCCGGGCTTCTGCCCTCCTCCGCTCCTCAGCTCATCGTTCGAGGCCCCGGTACTCCCTGTCCGCGACCCCCCCCCCACCTAAACAAATTCACACTCACACACACGCACACACACACACACAGACACACACACACACACACACAAACACACCTTAACTCATCATAGCTGTGCTAATAGCATTAGCCGAAACGCATCCACAACCAAACTGTTGCGTTTAAGTTCGCAGCTTCTTCGTTTTCCATGTTTCGGAAGGAATTCACAAGTTTGCCTTGTTTGAATCGTCTTTTATTTTCTTCTTCACAGCTCCGGGAATCAACATCGGTTAGCCATGGGACATGTACAGTACAGAGTGAGGGAAAAATTCCCGCCAGCACCGCTATACCAAAAAAAAAAACCACTGACGTAGAAGTTAACGTCAAGTTAGCTGAACAGTCGCAAAAAACTAAAACAAGTCCCAAACCTTGTCATAAAGTGCCATGCATTTCCTGAGAGTAGATACAAATACAACATATGTATACTAGAATGTAAACTCAAATAAAACTAATGAGATCACCTATCTCAACACCCCCTCTTGATCTCAACATCCAAAAAAAATCTTTGGACATTTGAATTTCCAAATAACCACTTTTTGAATTGTTCTATTTTTACCTTTGTCATGAGTTTTGTCGAGATGTCTGCCAACATGTCCTCTGATGGACAATAGATAAGATTTATTTAACCCTCACTGAGTGCTTCACGAATGAAATGATATTTTACATCAATGTGTTTTGACCTTTGTCTGTTTACAGGATTCTTACTCAGTGCGATGGCCCCCTGATTGTCTCCGTAGATTGTTGTGCAACTGTACATTTTGTTGTCCATACCCGTCTCTTCACCTCTTTTACGCACTCTCCGTTGCTCTGGACTGTTGACCCTAAGTACCTGAAATCCTCCAGCTTCTTGATCTCCACTCCCTGTAGCCTCACCGCTCCACCCGAGTTCCTCTTGTTCTCACACATATATTCTGTCTTGCTGCGACTAACTTTCATTCCTCTCCTTTCCAGAGCATACCTCCACCTCTCTAGATTTTCCTCTACCTGTTGTCTGCTCTCACTACAGATCACAATGTCATCCGCAAACATCATGGTCCATGGGGATTCCTGTCTAACCTCATCTGTCAGCCTATCCATCACCATTGCGAACAAGAAGGGGCTCAGAGCTGATCCCTGATGGAGTCCCACCTCCACCTTGAACTTCTCGGTTACCCCTACAGCACACCGTACCAGTGTCTCACAGCTGGCATACATGTCCTGCACCAGTCTAACATACTTCTCTGCCACTCCAGACTTCCTCATACAATACCAGAGCTCCTCTCTTGGCAACCTGTCATATGCTTTTTCTAGGTCTACGAAAACGCAATGCAGCTCCCTCTGGCCTTCTCTGTACTTTTCTATTGGCATTCTCAACGCAAATACTGCATCTGTAGTACTCTTCCTAGGCATGAAGCCATACTGCTGTTCACAAATGCTGACTTCTGCTCTCAGTCTAGTTTCCACTACTCTTTCCCATAACTTCATTGTATGGCTCATCAACTTTATCCCTCTGTAGTTGCCACAATTCTGCACATCCCCTTTATTCTTAAAAATAGGCACCATCACACTTTGTCTCCATTCTTCAGGCATCTCCTCACTCTCTAAGATCCTGTTGAATAATCTAGTCAGAAAATCTACCGCTGCCTCTCCTAGACACTTCCACACCTCCACAGGTATATCATCAGGACCAACTGCTTTTCCACTCTTCATCCTCTTCAATGCCTTCCTCACTTCACTTTTACTCATTTTTGCTACTTTGTGGTCTACAATAATCACCTCTTCTACCCTTGCCTCTCTTTCATTTTCCACATTCATCAGCTCTTCAAAGTACTCTTTCCATCTTCCTGTCTCTCTTCTAGCATCCGTCAATACATTTCTCTCTCTGTCCTTTATCACCCGGACCTGCTGTACATCCTTTCCATCTTTATCTCTCTGTTTCGCCAACCTGTATAGATCATTTTCAGCCTCCTTACTATCCAACCGAGCATACAAGTCATCATAAGCCCTTTGTTTTGCCTTTGCTACCTCTATCTTTACCTTTCGCCGCATCTCCCTGAACTCCTGTCTGTTCTCTTCAGTCCTCTCAGTATCCCACTTCTTCTTCGCGAACCATTTTCTCTGTATACACTCCTGCACTTCCTCATTCCACCACCAAGTCTCCTTATCTACTTTCCTACCAGATGACACACCAAGTACTCTTCTACCTGTCTCCCTGATAACACTAGCTGTTGTTGTCCAATCATCTGGAAGCTCTCCCTGACAACCCAGACCCTTTCTCAACTCCTCCCTGAAAACCATGCAACACTCTGCTGCAATAATTAAATCATCTACCCAAAGCAAACCTTCTCCACGGCTCTAAACTCGTTCGTCGCCGCTACTTGTGGAACACCGGATGGCTTTCTCCCTCCGCTTCGTTACATTTTATGTCCGCTAGATGGCGGCATCCGACTGTGCACAGCGCTTGGAGCTCCACCAGGCGATATGGCCGCTGTGTATGAGAGGAATAAACGAGTGGGGCCGTGAGTGCAATAAATCCCCCTCCACGTCTTACATGGATGTTATCACCCTGTTACTGTATTTTAACGATACCGCTGTTTTTTCGACCTCAATGTTAAGCCGATTTTTAAACATTAAAAAAACAGATTGCTCGATTCAGTGACACCGAGGCCGTGAGTGGAGGACTTATGGAGTCGACTCCTCCGCTTATTCATACGTGCATGTCTGGTGCTCCCGGAGCTTCACGCCGACGTCACGGGGATCCGTGTCCGAAGAAGGTGCACCTTGGCCGGTCTGCGGGGTCCTGTTGACCGGAAGCTGAGACTGGCCCTTCGAAATAACACGGAAAATAATTGAGAGCATATTTCTCAGTTGACAACGCCCCCCCTTGCTCTCATATTATTGGTATCTTTGCCCATTTACATCAAAATAAAATACTCATGACCCAAACAACAACTTTGAAAAATTCAACAACTTAAACTGCGATGCAGGCTTTGTCATAACATCTGCCGGCATCTCTTGTGTTGGACAATAGTGTAGGGCTACCTTTCCACATATTTTCTTTGTGACATCTTAACACACTCTTCTGACTGACATATTTTCTGGGTATTGATTTTGATCACTTTGGCCAAGTCCTTCATTTTAAATCTAGCTGTAAGCATGATTTTCACCTCTTTCATTACTTCCTCATCACTCGCAGCTATGATTAAATCATCTACCCATATTATGATGATGACTTTGTCATTTTGGTTTTCTTTGACATAGACACAATGATCTGCTTCATTCTGAATAAAGTCGTTGTCAATCAAGTAAGAATGGAGCATCAGATTCCAATGACGACCTGCCTGTTTAAGGCCGTATAGTCACTTTTCAAGTTTACGCACCAGCTTCTGTTTTGTATTTGTTACTTCATACCCTTCTGGTTGTTCTACACAGAGCTCACAATCTATGGGTGCATGAAGATAGGCTGTCTTTACATCCATTTGGTGTAGTAACAAATTTTCCTGAACTGATTTCTGCATAAACACCCTCACACTTGTCATATTTGCTGTTGGAGAAAATGTTTCCTCAAAATCCGTGCCATACTTTTGACTGTAGCCCTTAGCAAAATAATGAGCTTTATATTTGTTTGTGCCATCTTCATTTCTATTTAGCGCATACGCCCAGCCCCCCCCACCCCCCACTGCACACTTGCCTTGGGGTAGCTGTGTTAGGGTAAAAGTGTTGTTCTCTCTCAATGACTCCATCTCTTCGTCCATAGATTTCATCCACTTGTCAGCATTGAGGGAACTCCTTGCCTCTTTTTATGTCTGTGGGACACCACACGCCAGTCTATAACAGTAGTCAATGTTAGTGAACACTTGGTCATCGTCAATAGCACTAATCACATAACCATTAAAGTAACTGGGCTTCTTTTTGGTTCTAGTTGATCGTCTCACATTGTCTGCACTGCTTGGCTGTGTCACACGGTCAGATACGGGGTTGCCCATTTCCAAGGTGTACAAAGGTGTACAAGACAGTGTTGAGCCCAGCGATGATATATGCACTAGAAACTGTTACAATGACCGAAAGATAGCAGGCAGAACTAGAGGTTGCAGATATGAGGATGTTGAGGTTCTCTTTGGGAGTGACCAGGATGGATAGGATCAGGAATGAGTCTATCAGAGGAACAGCACATGTTCGATGTTTTGGAGAGAAGGTCAGAGAAGCCAGACCGAGATGGTTCGGTCATGTACAGAGGAGGGATAGAGAATATATTGGTAGACGGATGCTGGAATTGGAGCTGCAAGGCAAGAGGTCTCGAGGAAGACCAAAGAGAGGATTTATGGACGTGGTGAGAGAGGAGATGAAGGCAGTTGGTGTGAGAGAGGAGGATACGGAGAATAGGGTTAGATGGAGAAAGTTGACTCGCTGTGGCCACACCTGACAGGAAAAGACAAAAGAAGAAGAAGAAGAAGAAGAAGAAGAAGAAGAAGAAGAAGAAGAAGAAGAAGAAGAAGAAGAAGAAGAAGAAGAAGAAGAAGAAGAAGAAGAAGGAGAGAAAGAAGAAGAAGAAGAAGAAGAAGAAGAAGAAGAAGAAGAAGAAGAAGAAGAAGAAGAAGAAGTAAGAAAGAGAGGGTGGGGGGGAAGCAAACCTTCTTCACGGCTCTAAGCTCGTTCGTCGCCGCTACTTGGGGAACACTGGATGGCTTTCTCCCTCCACTTCGTTACATTTTATGGCCGCTAGATGGCGGCATCCGACTGTGCACAGCGCTTGAAGCTCCACCAGGTGATCTGGCAGCTGTGTATGAGAGGAATAAACGAGTGGGGCCGTGAGTGCAATAAATCCCCCTCCACTTCTTACATGGATGTTATCACCCTGTTACTGTATTTTAACGATACCGCTGTGTTTTCCACCTCAATGTTAAGCCGATTTTTAAACATTAAAAACCAAATTGCTCGATTCAGTGACACCGAGGCCGTGAGTGGAGGACTTATGGAGTCAACTCCTCCGCTTATTCATACGTGCATGTCTGGTGCTCCCGGAGCTTCACGCCGACGTCACGGGGATCCGTGTCCGAAGAAGGTGCACCTTGGCCGGTCTGCGGGGTCCTGTTGACCGGAAGCTGAGACTGGCCCTTCGAAATAACACGGAAAATAATTGAGAGCATATTTCTCAGTTGACAACGCCCCCCCTTGCTCTCATATTATTGGTATCTTTGCCCATTTACATCAAAATAAAATACTCATGACCCAAACAACAACTTTGAAAAATTCAACAACTTAAACTGTGATGCAGGCTTTGTCATAACATGTGCCGGCATCTCTTGTGTTGGACAATACTGTAGGGCTACCTTTCCACATATTTTCTTTGTGACATCTTAACACACTCTTCTGACTGACATATTTTCTGGGTATTGATTTTGATCACTTTGGCCAAGTCCTTCATTTTAAATCTAGCTGTAAGCATGATTTTCACCTCTTTCATTACTTCCTCATCACTCGCAGCTATGATTAAATCATCTGCCCATATTATGATGATGACCTTGTCATTTTGGTTTTCTTTGACATAGACACAATGATCTGCTTCATTCTGAATAAAGTCATTGTCAATCAAGTAAGAATGGAGCATCAGATTCCAATGACGACCTGCCTGTTTAAGGCCGTATAGTGACTTTTCAAGTTTACGCACCAGCTTCTGTTTTTTTACTTGTTACTTCATACCCTTCTGGTTGTTCTACACAGAGCTCACAATCTATGGGTGCATGAAGATAGGCTGTCTTTACATCCATTTGGTGTAGTAACAATTTTTCCTGAACTGATTTCTGCATAAACACCCTCACACTTGTCATATTTGCTGTTGGAGAAAATGTTTCCTCAAAATCCGTGCCATACTTTTGACTGTAGCCCTTAGCAAAATAACGAGCTTTATATTTGTTTGTGCCATCTTCATTTCTATTTAGCGCATACGCCCAGCCCCCCCCAACCCCCACCCCCACCCCCCCGCCACTGCACACTTGCCTTGGGGTAGCTGTGTTAGGGTAAAAGTGTTGTTCTCTCTCAATGACTCCATCTCTTCGTCCATAGATTTCATCCACTTGTCAGCATTGAGGGAACTCCTTGCCTCTTTTTATGTCTGTGGGACACCACACGCCAGTCTATAACAGTAGTCAATGTTAGTGAACACTTGGTCATCGTCAATAGCACTTGTCACATAACCATTAAAGTAACTGGGCTTCTTTTTGGTTCTAGTTGATCGTCTCACATTGTCTGCACTGCTTGGCTGTGTCACACGGTCAGATACGGGGTTGCCCATTTCCAAGGTGTACAAAGGTGTACAAGACAGTGTTGAGCCCAGCGATGATATATGCACTAGAAACTGTTACAATGACTGAAAGACAGCAGGCAGAACTAGAGGTTGCAGATATGAGGATGTTGAGGTTCTCTTTGGGAGTGACCAGGATGGATAGGATCAGGAATGAGTCTATCAGAGGAACAGCACATGTTCGATGTTTTGGAGAGAAGGTCAGAGAAGCCAGACCGAGATGGTTCGGTCATGTACAGAGGAGGGATAGAGAATATATTGGTAGACGGATGCTGGAATTGGAGCTGCAAGGCAAGAGGTCTCGAGGAAGACCAAAGAGAGGATTTATGGACGTGGTGAGAGAGGAGATGAAGGCAGTTGGTGTGAGAGAGGAGGATACGGAGAATAGGGTTAGATGGAGAAAGTTGACTCGCTGTGGCCACACCTGACAGGAAAAGACAAAAGAAGAAGAAGAAGAAGAAGAAGAAGAAGAAGAAGAAGAAGAAGAAGAAGAAGAAGAAGAAGAAGAAGAAGAAGAAGAAGAAGGAGAGAAAGAAGAAGAAGAAGAAGAAGAAGAAGAAGAAGAAGAAGAAGAAGAAGAAGAAGAAGAAGAAGAAGAAGAAGAAGAAGAAGAAGAAGAAGGAGAGAAAGAAGAAGAAGAAGAAGAAGAAGAAGAAGAAGAAGAAGAAGAAGAAGAAGAAGAAGAAGAAGAAGAAGTAAGAAAGAGAGGGTGGGGGGGAAGCAAACCTTCTTCACGGCTCTAAGCTCGTTCGTCGCCGCTACTTGGGGAACACTGGATGGCTTTCTCCCTCCACTTCGTTACATTTTATGGCCGCTAGATGGCGGCATCCGACTGTGCACAGCGCTTGAAGCCCCACCAGGTGATCTGGCAGCTGTGTATGAGAGGAATAAACGAGTGGGGCCGTGAGTGCAATAAATCCCCCTCCACTTCTTACATGGATGTTATCACCCTGTTACTGTATTTTAACGATACCGCTGTGTTTTCCACCTCAATGTTAAGCCGATTTTTAAACATTAAAAACCAAATTGCTCGATTCAGTGACACCGAGGCCGTGAGTGGAGGACTTATGGAGTCGACTCCTCCGCTTATTCATACGTGCATGTCTGGTGCTCCCGGAGCTTCACGCCGACGTCACGGGGATCCGTGTCCGAAGAAGGTTCACCTTGGCCGGTCTGCGGGGTCCTGTTGACCGGAAGCTGAGACTGGCCCTTCGAAATAACACGGAAAATAATTGAGAGCATATTTCTCAGTTGACAACGCCCCCACTTGCTCTCATATTATTGGTATCTTTGCCCATTTACATCAAAATAAAATACTCATGACCCAAACAACAACTTTGAAAAATTCAACAACTTAAACTGCGATGCAGGCTTTGTCATAACATCTGCCGGCATCTCTTGTGTTGGACAATACTGTAGGGCTCCCTTTCCACATATTTTCTTTGTGACATCTTAACACACTCTTCTGACTGACATATTTTCTGGGTATTGATTTTGATCACTTTGGCCAAGTCCTTCATTTTAAATCTAGCTGTAAGCATGATTTTCACCTCTTTCATTACTTCCTCATCACTCGCAGCTATGATTAAATCATCTACCCATATTATGATGATGACCTTGTCATTTTGGTTTTCTTTGACATAGACACAATGATCTGCTTCATTCTGAATAAAGTCGTTGTCAATCAAGTAAGAATGGAGCATCAGATTCCAATGACGACCTGCCAAATTTTCCTGAACTGATTTCTGCATGAACACCCTCACACTTGTCACATTTGCTGTTGGAGAAAATGTTTCCTCAAAATCCGTGCCATACTTTTGACTGTAGCCCTTAGCAAAATAATGAGCTTTATATTTGTTTGTGCCAACTTCATTTCTTTTTAGCGCATACACCCACCCCCCCACCCCCACTGCACACTTGCCTTGGGGTAGCTGTGTTAGGGTCAAAGTGTTGTTCTCTCTCAATGACTCCATCTCGTCGTCCATAGATTTCATCCACTTGTCAGCATTGAGGGAACTCCTTGCCTCTTTAAATGTCTGTGGGACACCACACGCCAGTCTATAACAGTAGTCAATGTTAGTGAACACTTGGTCATCGTCAATAGCACTAGTCACATAACCATTAAAGTAACTGGGCTTCTTTTTGGTTCTAGTTGATCGTCTCACATTGTCTGCACTGCTTGGCTGTGTCACACGGTCAGATACGGGGCTGCCCATTTCCAAGGTGTACAAAGGTGTACAAGACAGTGGTGAGACCAGCGATGATGTATGGACTAGAAACTGTAGAAGAAGAAGAAGAAGAAGAAGAAGAAGAAGAAGAAGAAGAAGAAGAAGAAGAAGAAGAAGAAGTTAGAAAGAGAGGGTGGGGGGGAAGCAAACCTTCTCCACGGCTCTAAACTCGTTCGTCGCCGCTACTCGGGGAACACCGGATGGCTTTCTCCCTCCGCTTCGTTACATTTTATGGCCGCTAGATGAAGATCATCATCATCATCATCATCATCATCATCATCATCATCATCATCATCATCATCATCATCATCATCATCCTGATCTGAGCTCATCTCTGTCTGGGTTTGTTGCTCTGGAGATGGGTTTGTCACAAATTTTAGCAGTCTGTGTTTTTAGTACTCTTTCACTATTTGGATAATATACAAAATAAGCTGGACTATTTTTGGCATATCCAATGAAAACTCCCTTCTCACCTCTTGAGTCAAGTTTCTTTTTGTTGTGCTTGTATGCATAGCACACAGCACCAAACTTTTGCATTTGTGACACATTTGGTTTCTTTCCCGTCAACATAAAGTAAGCCGTCTGCTTTGTCCGATTATTAAAGCATCAGTTCCTGACCACCGCTGCTGTCTGCACTGCATGGGTCCACAATGTTTTGGGTAGGTTGCTTCCTAGTAACATGCACCATGCCATGTCGAATAAAGTCCTCCAGTTTCTCTTTGCTTTCCCGTTTTGGTGTGGTGAGTATGGCGCTGACGTTTCATGTCTAACACCCCGTTTAGTCATTAGTCCTTGGTACTCTTTTGACATAAACTCAGTACAATTGTCAGATCTCATACACTTAATCTTCCCATAAGGGGCAGTGTCTGCTAAGAATCTCTCTGTGGCACTCACTGTACCACTCTTTTGTTTGAGAAAGTACACAAAAATTGTGTTGGAATAATCATCAGTAAACGACAATGCAAATCTGTGTCCATCTATAGATATGGGATCTACTGGCCCTGCCAGATCTGTATGCACTAAATCAAACACCTTTGTTGCTCTTGCATCAGGCTCTCTGTTTCTGATCTGCACAAACTTCCCTTGAATACACACTTCACATGGTGATACAGGTTTTTCAGTTTTCCCTTTGATTACCATACCATCAATCACTTTTGTCAACTTTTGTACATCGCTCTAATTACAATGGCCGAAAATTTCATGCCATGTTTGTAAATCAAAACACCCTTTGCATTTGTCATTACTTTCATCTGCTGTAGATAGGTAGTAAAGTGTGTTCTGCACATGAATAGGAAATACAGTACCGTCACTCATTTTGACTATGTCTTTTCCTTCATTGAAGATTACCGTTGCTCCGTTTGCTGTGGCGGCCATCACAGAAAAAATGTCCTGTGGACAGGAAGGGATGAACATTGCGTTTCTCAGTGGTGCTGTGTGGTGACGTCCTCTGCTGTCTATGAGGATCACCTCTGCCTCTCCCCGCTGCTTCGCCACGCCTTGACACTTGGTCGCGTCTGCCAGCTCAACATGGTGTGTGTCAGCTCTGAACGTCACTGAAAAACACGGAAGTCAGCAAATTTGAGCTTTTCTTCACTTTGAGTCACATGAACTGCAAATGGTTTGAACGATTCTGGAAGTCCCTTTAGCACCATAGCTATGAGAAGATCATCACTCATGACTTCCTCTGCATTTCTTAGCACCGTGATTATAGTCTCTGCCCTAATCACAAAGTCTGTTACGCTTTCATTGCTTCCTTTCTGCAGTTTTGTCAGGTCAGTATACAGGTTTATAATGCCAGGCTTCCCTTTACCTGCGTAATACTCTCGTAGCATCTTCAGTGCCTTTCTCCCATCATCTGCAGCTTCGCGCATGACCAGGCCTAGACTTTTGTCATCTAAAAACTGGATCGGTTCGGCATGGGCCATTTCATTCTGCTCCTTGTCCTTCGCCTCCTCGTCATCGTCATCAAATTCTGGAGTTTCACTCAGAATTGTGTCTTTGAGCCCCTGTAGCCGCATGCAGGTCAAGCATTTAGTCTCCCAGAGTTCATACTGCTTCTCATCTTCCACACCGAGACAGTCTCTGGTGGCGATTGGTAAATGTAACGGCAGGAGACCAAACTGATTGTTATGTTTGTACGGTAATGCCAATATCAATGTCTCATAACCCGACTATACAACCTCATCCAATTAACCAAAGTGAGACCTTGTCTATAATATGGGTATATTCCCAAGGATTGAGTCAGAGATTTGGAATTTTTCAGAATATAACAAATACCTCAGTCCTTCCTTTTCTGCCTTACGATCCATCCAAATGGCGATTACCAGCTAATTATTCTATGGTAACCAATAAAACTGTCATTGAGGGATTCACTCTAATGACAATACAAAAGACACCACCATTTTGTATGAAACGACAGTGTGGTAAGAAAGAGCATTATCTAGGCCAACTACAGTGTGACACTGTGCTAGATATGGAAACGGATAGACCGGTTAGGAAAACCTATGACTACTATAATAATAGTATATGTGAGGTTGGAAAGTGGGGAATGGGCGTGTGTGCCATGAATCTGACAGCCCTCAAGCCATTATTGGGCATTGAAACAAACCTCACCAAATCTGGTATACCACCATGGAGGATTTTTGCATTCCCACACAAATACGGTTATCCATACATGCCCAAAAACACATGTATGGATTTGTGGCAAACGAGCATTTCTGTATCTGCCTGAACATTGGTGTGGCACATGCTATTTGGCCCGATTAGGAAGTGCTATGACTTTTATACCAGAGCATAACATGACTCATAGCGTACAACTCATTAGGCCTATGGGACATGAACGTAGTCGAAGAGCCTTGATAAGTGACTCTAGAGGAATACTTATGACAATGTTCCCTAACTATGGTGTAGCCTACTCGGGACATCGAATGAATGAGGTCTGGGCGACATTACAGAACCTAACGTCAAGGGTTCTAGAATTGAATGGACTGATACAAAACAATCCAGAGACTATGGCTATGAAAGAAATGCTTTTACAAAATCGTGTGGCTTTAGATATTGTCTTAGCCAAGGAAGGTGGTGTATGTGCGATAATAGGACAACAATGTTGCACATATATCCCAGACACGCGAGACAATTTCACAGTAATTCATGACAAATTGACGACATTAAAGAACCAACTAGAGGGTAAAGAGGACAGTGATACTTTAATGTCGTTTTTACAGTTTGACCCTCTTGGATGGATCATCAACGGAACTTGGTGGCAAATACTTTTAAAGTGCCTTACACCTGTGATTGTGATTCTTATTTTGTTTTGTTTATTTACTATGTGCGTTATTCCTTGTTTGAGAAGCATGATTGCTAAAATGGCTTCCGCAGCCTTTGTCCAGATGGCAATAGTAGCAGTGCAGACCCAACCAAGGACTCACTACACTGGACAGATACATGAGCAACTGCCTATAAGTGATTCAGAAAAAGAAAATGATAACAATTTGACTGTGGAGGACGACGACCATGATGTTGTATGAAGTGTTATCTGTAAACTATGTACCAACATGGCATGATGATGCTGAAGAGTTTAACATTGTTCGGAGTCTCATAAACAGGAGAGAATTGTTAGAGTTTACTCTCTATTTCTATAACTATGTTATTTCGACTACTCACATGAAGTTAGCCAGACATGCTAGAGCACAAAAGACCTTTGTCCTCTAACAAGAGTTGGGCCCTCCAAGATATTCCAATGGTCGTAAACATCTTTAGATAAGAACCTACCCCCCCGTAAACGTAAATCTAAACGAGGATAAACACTTCTGGAGAGAAACCTGACCACCCCTGTATATCATCCTGGACAACTTCACATATGCATGAACTATACTATACAATGAATGTTGTTATGTAAATAAACACTTTCACACAATAACAAGCCGAGCAAGGAGGAACTCGGGGGGATTCTCTGGATCTTGGCTCCAAAGAGCGCGCTGAGTCTCCCCCTCTGCAGAGCACAAAAGAATAGTCGCTTGTCTGTGTTATTTCTTATGATAACCTCAGTCTCCTCTTTACAGGTTTTACCTTAGACCAGCATGAATTAGAATTACTCTCTAATAGCCGCGAGTGGAGCATCTACCTGCATGTCCAGAAGCTTCCTGTTCAGCAGGGCAGGTCGAATGGTGTTAAAAGCACTGGAGAAGTCAAAGAACATGACTCTCACAGTGCTTCCTGCCTCCTCCAGGTGTGTGTAGATTCTGTGCAGCAGGAAGATGATGGCGTCTTCCACTCCTATCCGTGGGTGGTATGCGAACCGCAGGGGGTCCAGCGAAGGTCCGACGACTGTGCCAAGGTGCCTCAGGACGAGCCTCTCCAGCGACTTCATGACGTGTGATGTCAGCGCCACCGGTCTGTAGTCGCTGTGTCTGCTGGGATGCTTCACCTCGGGCGCTGGAACCAGGCATGAGGTTTTCCACCGGTCGGGGACAACCATCTGGGTCAGGCTCAGGTTGAAGAGATGTGAGAAGATCCCACACAGCTGAGAGGCACATCCTTTCAGCACTCTGGGGCTGAGGCCGTCAGGGCCAGCAGCTTTCCTGGGACGAAGGCGGCTGAACTCTCTTCCCACCTCCTCAGCGGTGAAGGCAACAGGAGGGGGTGGAGAGAGTCCCAGTGGGGGGCAGGACGGCTGAGGTGTAAACGAGACATCGTCCAGGGAAGCAGAAGAGGTGCGTGGGGGAGGGGGAAAGCTCCTTAAAGTGAGGGGTGAAGGCACGGGGGAAGGAAAGTCCTGAGAGGAGCTGGGGGGAGGGTGGGCGGAGGCACCTTCATCAAATCTGTTAAAAAACAGGTTTAGTTTGTTTGCCTCCTGCAAGTCTCCTTCCATCATCTGGCTTGCTTGTTTTCCATGGCCAGTGATGAGTTTGCAGTATCGTCGCTCTTCTCAGCGGCTCCAAACTGTCTTCAGCCATCTTTGGGGGTTTCCTGGGCCCATAACCTGTTATCAGAGGTTATCTGTGCAGTAGATCTGCGTGCTACCCCTCAATACCGACTGGGTCTTTTACGGAGGAATAATATGTGTGACACGCCTCTTGTTTTACAGAACTGGAAGAAGTTGAGTTTATTTTCAAGCAAATAAAAACACTACGGACAGACCGGAAGCTGGGACTGGCCATTCAAAATAAAAGGGAAATAACTGAGAGCATATTTCTCAGATAACAACTGCACTTTCTGTCCAGAATTGAGATTCCCTGGAGTGATAGTCGGGGTAACTGTGGTTGTACGGTTCGGTGCGCCATTATATTTTTGGTCAGGAATACAAATTGTCGAGGCAGTGCGTTTCGTAACTTTATCAACTCTAATATGGGAGGCTTAAATCTGTGTGTAGTACAGAACTGTTCAAAGTCTAGAGGACTGCCATTGTCATCCATCAAGTCAATTCTTGACCATATACCTTTCTCAAAGCATTCCTTGTAAAACAGAGGTTTGTTGCCACGCAGTACATATCTATTGTTCCAAATTATTGTACTGTGTGGTGAGAAATTGTGTACAAATATCATTTTCCATTATAATAGTATTTGTTTATGGAACTCTGAAAATTGGACAGGAATCTTGTTGATATCCAAGTCAGAGATAAGTAGAAGACTTAGGCCACCGACTATGTTGAATAAGTAGTTTGGAGTACAATACCAGAAAGAATGATGATGTTTGATCCAGGATTTCAACCAGTTCACCTTCAATGTCCCATTCAGGCAGTCCAACTCTATCACTTTCAGCCCTCCTTCACTTGTTTCTTTCACCATATGTGATTTTTTTAGATGGTGTGGTCTGTTCCTCCAGATAAAGTTGAAATTTATTTGGTTAATAGATTTGATGAGTTGATTTGGAGCAGCATTGGAATACACTGGGTATATACATCTGGATAAACATTCCATTTTACTCAAATATATCCGGCCTAATATTGATAAATCTCTTTGGAGCCATATATTCAATTTTGCTTTACTTTGATTCAGTTTAGATTCAATGTTCCTGGACTGATTTAACTTTTGGTCCTTAGATAGGAAAATGCTCAAGTATTTTATTTCTGATTTGATAGGAACACTGCTGATTTCCTTTAGTGGTGAGTCATGCAGCTCAAGAAGTTTGCATTTCTTTAAGTTTAATGACAATCCTGAAGCCTTGGAGAATGTTTTAATTTTTTCAACGCTTATTGGGACTTGATGTTCATTTTTCAAAACTAAGGTTGTGTCATCTGCCAGCAGGCTAATAACAATTTCTGTCCCCGACATTATTTCTGTCACACACACACACACACACACACACACACACACACACACACACACACACACACACACACACTCACACACACCTTAATTCCACTCTTTTATATACGCATGCCTGGAGTTCCGGGAGCTCGTTCTCAACGTTCTGGGAATAATCATAGTTGTGCTGATAGCATTAGCCGAAACGCCCCCCCCACACACACCACCACCACCACCACCACCACCACCCCACACACACATTAGCTCCTCCATTCATTCACATGTACACGCCGGCTGCTCCGGGGGCTCCACGCCGACGTTTCGGTGATCGATGTCCGGAGAAGGTGCACCATTGCCGGTCTGCGGTGTCCTGTAGACCCCCCCCCCTCCATACACACATGCAATACGCCTTGAAACGCATCGCTCGCACCGACGCGGGGAATCCTTTTCCCTACTTCCACAACAACGGCAAGAAACGCGTTGCGTCGGCCGCCGTGAGGAAGGGGGGGGGGGGGGGGGGCATTAAGGGGGGGGGGAGAGAGAGACATGGAGATTTTCTCAGCCTCTCATTCTTTTTTTTTTTTTTTAATTGAACATAAATAGTACACACAACTATACAAATGTACAAATAAACATGGCAAGGTAGAACTGAATGTCAATGAAACAACCAGGCATGAGGAACCAAAGGACATAAGGACATTCATTCTGTATGTAATCAGAAGTTAATAGTGTTAACGGTTTGTGAGAAATTTACAATGCTAGACAAAAAAAGAAATTAAAATGAAATAATTAAATCAATAGATAGACTAATAAAAAATTAAAACGAAAAAATGATTGCAAGGGGAGTACAACATGTAATTAAGTTGGCGACTCACAAGGAATCTCAGATATCAAACTGTATATTTTTTGTTGTTTATATATAAACATATACAAAACAAACATATATTGTTTGTTGTTGTTTATTTTTGGGACATAAGCGAATCACGGTCCGGGCTTCTGCCCTCCTCCGCTCCTCACCTCATCCGCTCCAGGCCCTGGTACTCCCTGTCCGCGGGACCCCCCCCCCCCACCACCCCCACCACCACCAAAACAAACTCTCACACACAGATAAACACACGCACACACACATACACACACACACACACACACACACACAGACACACGCACACAAACACGCACAAACACACACACACACACACACACACACACCTGAACTCATCATAGCTGTGCTAATAGCATTGGCCAAAACGTATCCACTACCAAACAAACATTAGCTCATCCACTCATTCACATATGTGTGTGCCTAGAGGTATGGGAGCTCCAGTCATACGTCCGGGTGATCTATGTCCGGAGAAGGCTCACATTGGCCGGTCTAAGGGGTTCTTCTGCCCCCACAGCTTCCCCGCCTCTGAGAGGAGAAAAATTACCTCCGCTCCTCCGCTCCTCCGCTTTTCAGCTCCACCGCTCCTCCTCTATGGGCCCTGGTACTCCCCCCCCCCCACCTAAACAAACTCTCACACATACACACACAAACACACTCACACACACACAAAAACACACACACACACACACACACACACACATACACACACACCTTAACTCATCATAGCTGTGCTAATAGCATTAGCCGAAACGCATCCACAACCAAACAAACATTAGCTCATCCACTCATTCACATGTGTGTGCCCAATGGTCCGAGAGCTCCAATCATACGTCCGGGGGATCTTTGTCCGGAGTATGCTCACATTAGCCAGTCTAAGGGGTTCTTCTGCCCCCAAACTTCCCCGCCTCTGAGAGGAGAAACATTACCTCCGCTCCTCCGCTTCTCAGCTCCATCGCTCCTCCGCTTTGGGCCCTGGAATTCCCGAACCGCTGGACATAAGCGAATCACGGGCCGGGCTTCTGCCCTCCTCCGCTCCTCAGCTCATCGTTCGAGGCCCCGGTACTCCCTGTCCGCGACCCCCCCCCACCTAAACAAATTCACACTCACACACACGCACACACACACACACAGACACACACACACACACACACAAACACACCTTAACTCATCATAGCTGTGCTAATAGCATTAGCCGAAACGCATCCACAACCAAACTGTTGCGTTTAAGTTCGCAGCTTCTTCGTTTTCCATGTTTCGGAAGGAATTCACAAGTTTGCCTTGTTTGAATCGTCTTTTATTTTCTTCTTCACAGCTCCGGGAATCAACATCGGTTAGCCATGGGACATGTACAGTACAGAGTGAGGGAAAAATTCCCGCCAGCACCGCTATACCAAAAAAAAAAACACTGACGTAGAAGTTAACGTCAAGTTAGCTGAACAGTCGCAAAAAACTAAAACAAGTCCCAAACCTTGTCATAAAGTGCCATGCATTTCCTGAGAGTAGATACAAATACAACATATGTATACTAGAATGTAAACTCAAATAAAACTAATGAGATCACCTATCTCAACACCCCCTCTTGATCTCAACATCCAAAAAAAATCTTTGGACATTTGAATTTCCAAATAACCACTTTTTGAATTGTTCTATTTTTACCTTTGTCATGAGTTTTGTCGAGATGTCTGCCAACATGTCCTCTGATGGACAATAGATAAGATTTATTTAACCCTCACTGAGTGCTTCACGAATGAAATGATATTTTACATCAATGTGTTTTGACCTTTGTCTGTTTACAGGATTCTTACTCAGTGCGATGGCCCCCTGATTGTCTCCGTAGATTGTTGTGCAACTGTACATTTTGTTGTCCATACCCGTCTCTTCACCTCTTTTACGCACTCTCCGTTGCTCTGGACTGTTGACCCTAAGTACCTGAAATCCTCCAGCTTCTTGATCTCCACTCCCTGTAGCCTCACCGCTCCACCCGAGTTCCTCTTGTTCTCACACATATATTCTGTCTTGCTGCGACTAACTTTCATTCCTCTCCTTTCCAGAGCATACCTCCACCTCTCTAGATTTTCCTCTACCTGTTGTCTGCTCTCACTACAGATCACAATGTCATCCGCAAACATCATGGTCCATGGGGATTCCTGTCTAACCTCATCTGTCAGCCTATCCATCACCATTGCGAACAAGAAGGGGCTCAGAGCTGATCCCTGATGGAGTCCCACCTCCACCTTGAACTTCTCGGTTACCCCTACAGCACACCGTACCAGTGTCTCACAGCTGGCATACATGTCCTGCACCAGTCTAACATACTTCTCTGCCACTCCAGACTTCCTCATACAATACCAGAGCTCCTCTCTTGGCAACCTGTCATATGCTTTTTCTAGGTCTACGAAAACGCAATGCAGCTCCCTCTGGCCTTCTCTGTACTTTTCTATTGGCATTCTCAACGCAAATACTGCATCTGTAGTACTCTTCCTAGGCATGAAGCCATACTGCTGTTCACAAATGCTGACTTCTGCTCTCAGTCTAGTTTCCACTACTCTTTCCCATAACTTCATTGTATGGCTCATCAACTTTATCCCTCTGTAGTTGCCACAATTCTGCACATCCCCTTTATTCTTAAAAATAGGCACCATCACACTTTGTCTCCATTCTTCAGGCATCTCCTCACTCTCTAAGATCCTGTTGAATAATCTAGTCAGAAAATCTACCGCTGCCTCTCCTAGACACTTCCACACCTCCACAGGTATATCATCAGGACCAACTGCTTTTCCACTCTTCATCCTCTTCAATGCCTTCCTCACTTCACTTTTACTCATTTTTGCTACTTTGTGGTCTACAATAATCACCTCTTCTACCCTTGCCTCTCTTTCATTTTCCACATTCATCAGCTCTTCAAAGTACTCTTTCCATCTTCCTGTCTCTCTTCTAGCATCCGTCAATACATTTCTCTCTCTGTCCTTTATCACCCGGACCTGCTGTACATCCTTTCCATCTTTATCTCTCTGTTTCGCCAACCTGTATAGATCATTTTCAGCCTCCTTACTATCCAACCGAGCATACAAGTCATCATAAGCCCTTTGTTTTGCCTTTGCTACCTCTATCTTTACCTTTCGCCGCATCTCCCTGAACTCCTGTCTGTTCTCTTCAGTCCTCTCAGTATCCCACTTCTTCTTCGCGAACCATTTTCTCTGTATACACTCCTGCACTTCCTCATTCCACCACCAAGTCTCCTTATCTACTTTCCTACCAGATGACACACCAAGTACTCTTCTACCTGTCTCCCTGATAACACTAGCTGTTGTTGTCCAATCATCTGGAAGCTCTCCCTGACAACCCAGACCCTTTCTCAACTCCTCCCTGAAAACCATGCAACACTCTGCTGCAATAATTAAATCATCTACCCAAAGCAAACCTTCTCCACGGCTCTAAACTCGTTCGTCGCCGCTACTTGTGGAACACCGGATGGCTTTCTCCCTCCGCTTCGTTACATTTTATGTCCGCTAGATGGCGGCATCCGACTGTGCACAGCGCTTGGAGCTCCACCAGGCGATATGGCCGCTGTGTATGAGAGGAATAAACGAGTGGGGCCGTGAGTGCAATAAATCCCCCTCCACGTCTTACATGGATGTTATCACCCTGTTACTGTATTTTAACGATACCGCTGTTTTTTCGACCTCAATGTTAAGCCGATTTTTAAACATTAAAAAAACAGATTGCTCGATTCAGTGACACCGAGGCCGTGAGTGGAGGACTTATGGAGTCGACTCCTCCGCTTATTCATATGTGCATGTCTGGTGCTCCCGGAGCTTCACGCCGACGTCACGGGGATCCGTGTCCGAAGAAGGTGCACCTTGGCCGGTCTGCGGGGTCCTGTTGACCGGAAGCTGAGACTGGCCCTTCGAAATAACACGGAAAATAATTGAGAGCATATTTCTCAGTTGACAACGCCCCCACTTGCTCTCATATTATTGGTATCTTTGCCCATTTACATCAAAATAAAATACTCATGACCCAAACAACAACTTTGAAAAATTCAACAACTTAAACTGCGATGCAGGCTTTGTCATAACATCTGCCGGCATCTCTTGTGTTGGACAATACTGTAGGGCTACCTTTCCACATATTTTCTTTGTGACATCTTAACACACTCTTCTGACTGACATATTTTCTGGGTATTGATTTTGATCACTTTGCCCAAGTCCTTCATTTTAAATCTAGCTGTAAGCATGATTTTCACCTCTTTCATTACTTCCTCATCACTCGCAGCTATGATTAAATCATCTACCCATATTATGATGATGACTTTGTCATTTTGGTTTTCTTTGACATAGACACAATGATCTGCTTCATTCTGAATAAAGTCGTTGTCAATCAAGTAAGAATGGAGCATCAGATTCCAATGACGACCTGCCTGTTTAAGGCCGTATAGTCACTTTTCAAGTTTACGCACCAGCTTCTGTTTTGTATTTGTTACTTCATACCCTTCTGGTTGTTCTACACAGAGCTCACAATCTATGGGTGCATGAAGATAGGCTGTCTTTACATCCATTTGGTGTAGTAACAAATTTTCCTGAACTGATTTCTGCATAAACACCCTCACACTTGTCATATTTGCTGTTGGAGAAAATGTTTCCTCAAAATCCGTGCCATACTTTTGACTGTAGCCCTTAGCAAAATAATGAGCTTTATATTTGTTTGTGCCATCTTCATTTCTATTTAGCGCATACGCCCAGCCCCCCCACCCCCCACCCCCACCCCCCCGCCACTGCACACTTGCCTTGGGGTAGCTGTGTTAGGGTAAAAGTGTTGTTCTCTCTCAATGACTCCATCTCTTCGTCCATAGATTTCATCCACTTGTCAGCATTGAGGGAACTCCTTGCCTCTTTTTATGTCTGTGGGACACCACACGCCAGTCTATAACAGTAGTCAATGTTAGTGAACACTTGGTCATCGTCAATAGCACTAATCACATAACCATTAAAGTAACTGGGCTTCTTTTTGGTTCTAGTTGATCGACTCACATTGTCTGCACTGCTTGGCTGTGTCACACGGTCAGATACAGGGTTGCCCATTTCCAAGGTGTACAAAGGTGTACAAGACAGTGTTGAGCCCAGCGATGATATATGAGCTAGAAACTGTTACAATGACCGAAAGATAGCAGGCAGAACTAGAGGTTGCAGATATGAGGATGTTGAGGTTCTCTTTGGGAGTGACCAGGATGGATAGGATCAGGAATGAGTCTATCAGAGGAACAGCACATGTTCGATGTTTTGGAGAGAAGGTCAGAGAAGCCAGACCGAGATGGTTCGGTCATGTACAGAGGAGGGATAGAGAATATATTGGTAGACGGATGCTGGAATTGGAGCTGCAAGGCAAGAGGTCTCGAGGAAGACCAAAGAGAGGATTTATGGACGTGGTGAGAGAGGAGATGAAGGCAGTTGGTGTGAGAGAGGAGGATACGGAGAATAGGGTTAGATGGAGAAAGTTGACTCGCTGTGGCCACACCTGACAGGAAAAGACAAAAGAAGAAGAAGAAGAAGAAGAAGAAGAAGAAGAAGAAGAAGAAGAAGAAGAAGAAGAAGAAGAAGAAGAAGAAGAAGAAGAAGAAGAAGAAGAAGAAGAAGGAGAAAAAGAAGAAGAAGAAGAAGAAGAAGAAGAAGAAGAAGAAGAAGAAGAAGTAAGAAAGAGAGGGTGGGGGGGAAGCAAACCTTCTTCACGGCTCTAAGCTCGTTCGTCGCCGCTACTTGGGGAACACTGGATGGCTTTCTCCCTCCGCTTCGTTACATTTTATGGCCGCTAGATGGCAGCATCCGACTGTGCACAGCGCTTGAAGCCCCACCAGGTGATCTGGCAGCTGTGTATGAGAGGAATAAACGAGTGGGGCCGTGAGTGCAATAAATCCCCCTCCACTTCTTACATGGATGTTATCACCCTGTTACTGTATTTTAACGATACCGCTGTGTTTTCCACCTCAATGTTAAGCCGATTTTTAAACATTAAAAACCAAATTGCTCGATTCAGTGACACCGAGGCCGTGAGTGGAGGACTTATGGAGTCGACTCCTCCGCTTATTCATACGTGCATGTCTGGTGCTCCCGGAGCTTCACGCCGACGTCACGGGGATCCGTGTCCGAAGAAGGTGCACCTTGGCCGGTCTGCGGGGTCCTGTTGACCGGAAGCTGAGACTGGCCCTTCGAAATAACACGGAAAATAATTGAGAGCATATTTCTCAGTTGACAACGCCCCCACTTGCTCTCATATTATTGGTATCTTTGCCCATTTACATCAAAATAAAATACTCATGACCCAAACAACAACTTTGAAAAATTCAACAACTTAAACTGCGATGCAGGCTTTGTCATAACATCTGCCGGCATCTCTTGTGTTGGACAATAGTGTAGGGCTCCCTTTCCACATATTTTCTTTGTGACATCTTAACACACTCTTCTGACTGACATATTTTCTGGGTATTGATTTTGATCACTTTGGCCAAGTCCTTCATTTTAAATCTAGCTGTAAGCATGATTTTCACCTCTTTCATTACTTCCTCATCACTCGCAGCTATGATTAAATCATCTACCCATATTATGATGATGACCTTGTCATTTTGGTTTTCTTTGACATAGACACAATGATCTGCTTCATTCTGAATAAAGTCGTTGTCAATCAAGTAAGAATGGAGCATCAGATTCCAATGACGACCTGCCAAATTTTCCTGAACTGATTTCTGCATGAACACCCTCACACTTGTCACATTTGCTGTTGGAGAAAATGTTTCCTCAAAATCCGTGCCATACTTTTGACTGTAGCCCTTAGCAAAATAATGAGCTTTATATTTGTTTGTGCCAACTTCATTTCTTTTTAGCGCATACACCCACCCCCCCACCCCCACTGCACACTTGCCTTGGGGTAGCTGTGTTAGGGTCAAAGTGTTGTTCTCTCTCAATGACTCCATCTCGTCGTCCATAGATTTCATCCACTTGTCAGCATTGAGGGAACTCCTTGCCTCTTTAAATGTCTGTGGGACACCACACGCCAGTCTATAACAGTAGTCAATGTTAGTGAACACTTGGTCATCGTCAATAGCACTAGTCACATAACCATTAAAGTAACTGGGCTTCTTTTTGGTTCTAGTTGATCGTCTCACATTGTCTGCACTGCTTGGCTGTGTCACACGGTCAGATACGGGGCTGCCCATTTCCAAGGTGTACAAAGGTGTACAAGACAGTGGTGAGACCAGCGATGATGTATGGACTAGAAACTGTAGAAGAAGAAGAAGAAGAAGAAGAAGAAGAAGAAGAAGAAGAAGAAGAAGAAGAAGTTAGAAAGAGAGGGTGGGGGGGAAGCAAACCTTCTCCACGGCTCTAAACTCGTTCGTCGCCGCTACTCGGGGAACACCGGATGGCTTTCTCCCTCCGCTTCGTTACATTTTATGGCCGCTAGATGAAGATCATCATCATCATCATCATCATCATCATCATCATCATCATCATCATCATCATCATCATCATCATCATCATCCTGATCTGAGCTCATCTCTGTCTGGGTTTGTTGCTCTGGAGATGGGTTTGTCACAAATTTTAGCAGTCTGTGTTTTTAGTACTCTTTCACTATTTGGATAATATACAAAATAAGCTGGACTATTTTTGGCATATCCAATGAAAACTCCCTTCTCACCTCTTGAGTCAAGTTTCTTTTTGTTGTGCTTGTATGCATAGCACACAGCACCAAACTTTTGCATTTGTGACACATTTGGTTTCTTTCCCGTCAACATAAAGTAAGCCGTCTGCTTTGTCCGATTATTAAAGCATCAGTTCCTGACCACCGCTGCTGTCTGCACTGCATGGGTCCACAATGTTTTGGGTAGGTTGCTTCCTAGTAACATGCACCATGCCATGTCGAATAAAGTCCTCCAGTTTCTCTTTGCTTTCCCGTTTTGGTGTGGTGAGTATGGCGCTGACGTTTCATGTCTAACACCCCGTTTAGTCATTAGTCCTTGGTACTCTTTTGACATAAACTCAGTACAATTGTCAGATCTCATACACTTAATCTTCCCATAAGGGGCAGTGTCTGCTAAGAATCTCTCTGTGGCACTCACTGTACCACTCTTTTGTTTGAGAAAGTACACAAAAATTGTGTTGGAATAATCATCAGTAAACGACAATGCAAATCTGTGTCCATCTATAGATATGGGATCTACTGGCCCTGCCAGATCTGTATGCACTAAATCAAACACCTTTGTTGCTCTTGCATCAGGCTCTCTGTTTCTGATCTGCACAAACTTCCCTTGAATACACACTTCACATGGTGATACAGGTTTTTCAGTTTTCCCTTTGATTACCATACCATCAATCACTTTTGTCAACTTTTGTACATCGCTCTAATTACAATGGCCGAAAATTTCATGCCATGTTTGTAAATCAAAACACCCTTTGCATTTGTCATTACTTTCATCTGCTGTAGATAGGTAGTAAAGTGTGTTCTGCACATGAATAGGAAATACAGTACCGTCACTCATTTTGACTATGTCTTTTCCTTCATTGAAGATTACCGTTGCTCCGTTTGCTGTGGCGGCCATCACAGAAAAAATGTCCTGTGGACAGGAAGGGATGAACATTGCGTTTCTCAGTGGTGCTGTGTGGTGACGTCCTCTGCTGTCTATGAGGATCACCTCTGCCTCTCCCCGCTGCTTCGCCACGCCTTGACACTTGGTCGCGTCTGCCAGCTCAACATGGTGTGTGTCAGCTCTGAACGTCACTGAAAAACACGGAAGTCAGCAAATTTGAGCTTTTCTTCACTTTGAGTCACATGAACTGCAAATGGTTTGAACGATTCTGGAAGTCCCTTTAGCACCATAGCTATGAGAAGATCATCACTCATGACTTCCTCTGCATTTCTTAGCACCGTGATTATAGTCTCTGCCCTAATCACAAAGTCTGTTACGCTTTCATTGCTTCCTTTCTGCAGTTTTGTCAGGTCAGTATACAGGTTTATAATGCCAGGCTTCCCTTTACCTGCGTAATACTCTCGTAGCATCTTCAGTGCCTTTCTCCCATCATCTGCAGCTTCGCGCATGACCAGGCCTAGACTTTTGTCATCTAAAAACTGGATCCGTTCGGCATGGGCCATTTCATTCTGCTCCTTGTCCTTCGCCTCCTCGTCATCGTCATCAAATTCTGGAGTTTCACTCAGAATTGTGTCTTTGAGCCCCTGTAGCCGCATGCAGGTCAAGCATTTAGTCTCCCAGAGTTCATACTGCTTCTCATCTTCCACACCGAGACAGTCTCTGGTGGCGATTGGTAAATGTAACGGCAGGAGACCAAACTGATTGTTATGTTTGTACGGTAATGCCAATATCAATGTCTCATAACCCGACTATACAACCTCATCCAATTAACCAAAGTGAGACCTTGTCTATAATATGGGTATATTCCCAAGGATTGAGTCAGAGATTTGGAATTTTTCAGAATATAACAAATACCTCAGTCCTTCCTTTTCTGCCTTACGATCCATCCAAATGGCGATTACCAGCTAATTATTCTATGGTAACCAATAAAACTGTCATTGAGGGATTCACTCTAATGACAATACAAAAGACACCACCATTTTGTATGAAACGACAGTGTGGTAAGAAAGAGCATTATCTAGGCCAACTACAGTGTGACACTGTGCTAGATATGGAAACGGATAGACCGGTTAGGAAAACCTATGACTACTATAATAATAGTATATGTGAGGTTGGAAAGTGGGGAATGGGCGTGTGTGCCATGAATCTGACAGCCCTCAAGCCATTATTGGGCATTGAAACAAACCTCACCAAATCTGGTATACCACCATGGAGGATTTTTGCATTCCCACACAAATACGGTTATCCATACATGCCCAAAAACACATGTATGGATTTGTGGCAAACGAGCATTTCTGTATCTGCCTGAACATTGGTGTGGCACATGCTATTTGGCCCGATTAGGAAGTGCTATGACTTTTATACCAGAGCATAACATGACTCATAGCGTACAACTCATTAGGCCTATGGGACATGAACGTAGTCGAAGAGCCTTGATAAGTGACTCTAGAGGAATACTTATGACAATGTTCCCTAACTATGGTGTAGCCTACTCGGGACATCGAATGAATGAGGTCTGGGCGACATTACAGAACCTAACGTCAAGGGTTCTAGAATTGAATGGACTGATACAAAACAATCCAGAGACTATGGCTATGAAAGAAATGCTTTTACAAAATCGTGTGGCTTTAGATATTGTCTTAGCCAAGGAAGGTGGTGTATGTGCGATAATAGGACAACAATGTTGCACATATATCCCAGACACGCGAGACAATTTCACAGTAATTCATGACAAATTGACGACATTAAAGAACCAACTAGAGGGTAAAGAGGACAGTGATACTTTAATGTCGTTTTTACAGTTTGACCCTCTTGGATGGATCATCAACGGAACTTGGTGGCAAATACTTTTAAAGTGCCTTACACCTGTGATTGTGATTCTTATTTTGTTTTGTTTATTTACTATGTGCGTTATTCCTTGTTTGAGAAGCATGATTGCTAAAATGGCTTCCGCAGCCTTTGTCCAGATGGCAATAGTAGCAGTGCAGACCCAACCAAGGACTCACTACACTGGACAGATACATGAGCAACTGCCTATAAGTGATTCAGAAAAAGAAAATGATAACAATTTGACTGTGGAGGACGACGACCATGATGTTGTATGAAGTGTTATCTGTAAACTATGTACCAACATGGCATGATGATGCTGAAGAGTTTAACATTGTTCGGAGTCTCATAAACAGGAGAGAATTGTTAGAGTTTACTCTCTATTTCTATAACTATGTTATTTCGACTACTCACATGAAGTTAGCCAGACATGCTAGAGCACAAAAGACCTTTGTCCTCTAACAAGAGTTGGGCCCTCCAAGATATTCCAATGGTCGTAAACATCTTTAGATAAGAACCTACCCCCCCGTAAACGTAAATCTAAACGAGGATAAACACTTCTGGAGAGAAACCTGACCACCCCTGTATATCATCCTGGACAACTTCACATATGCATGAACTATACTATACAATGAATGTTGTTATGTAAATAAACACTTTCACACAATAACAAGCCGAGCAAGGAGGAACTCGGGGGGATTCTCTGGATCTTGGCTCCAAAGAGCGCGCTGAGTCTCCCCCTCTGCAGAGCACAAAAGAATAGTCGCTTGTCTGTGTTATTTCTTATGATAACCTCAGTCTCCTCTTTACAGGTTTTACCTTAGACCAGCATGAATTAGAATTACTCTCTAATAGCCGCGAGTGGAGCATCTACCTGCATGTCCAGAAGCTTCCTGTTCAGCAGGGCAGGTCGAATGGTGTTAAAAGCACTGGAGAAGTCAAAGAACATGACTCTCACAGTGCTTCCTGCCTCCTCCAGGTGTGTGTAGATTCTGTGCAGCAGGAAGATGATGGCGTCTTCCACTCCTATCCGTGGGTGGTATGCGAACCGCAGGGGGTCCAGCGAAGGTCCGACGACTGTGCCAAGGTGCCTCAGGACGAGCCTCTCCAGCGACTTCATGACGTGTGATGTCAGGGCCACCGGTCTGTAGTCGCTGTGTCTGCTGGGATGCTTCACCTCGGGCGCTGGAACCAGGCATGAGGTTTTCCACCGGTCGGGGACAACCATCTGGGTCAGGCTCAGGTTGAAGAGATGTGAGAAGATCCCACACAGCTGAGAGGCACATCCTTTCAGCACTCTGGGGCTGAGGCCGTCAGGGCCAGCAGCTTTCCTGGGACGAAGGCGGCTGAACCCTCTTCCCACCTCCTCAGCGGTGAAGGCAACAGGAGGGGGTGGAGAGAGTCCCAGTGGGGGGCAGGACGGCTGAGGTGTAAACGAGACATCGTCCAGGGAAGCAGAAGAGGTGCGTGGGGGAGGGGGAAAGCTCCTTAAAGTGAGGGGTGAGGGCACGGGGGAAGGAAAGTCCTGAGAGGAGTTGGGGGGAGGGTGGGCGGAGGCACCTTCATCAAATCTGTTAAAAAACAGGTTTAGTTTGTTTGCCTCCTGCAAGTCTCCTTCCATCATCTGGCTTGCTTGTTTTCCATGGCCAGTGATGAGTTTGCAGTATCGTCGCTCTTCTCAGCGGCTCCAAACTGTCTTCAGCCGTCTTTGGGGGTTTCCTGGGCCCATAACCTGTTATCAGAGGTTATCTGTGCAGTAGATCTGCGTGCTACCCCTCAATACCGACTGGGTCTTTTACGGAGGAATAATATGTGTGACACGCCTCTTGTTTTACAGAACTGGAAGAAGTTGAGTTTATTTTCAAGCAAATAAAAACACTACGGACAGACCGGAAGCTGGGACTGGCCATTCAAAATAAAAGGGAAATAACTGAGAGCATATTTCTCAGATAACAACTGCACTTTCTGTCCAGAATTGAGATTCCCTGGAGTGATAGTCGGGGTAACTGTGGTTGTACGGTTCGGTGCGCCATTATATTTTTGGTCAGGAATACAAATTGTCGAGGCAGTGCGTTTCGTAACTTTATCAACTCTAATATGGGAGGCTTAAATCTGTGTGTAGTACAGAACTGTTCAAAGTCTAGAGGACTGCCATTGTCATCCATCAAGTCAATTCTTGACCATATACCTTTCTCAAAGTATTCCTTGTAAAACAGAGGTTTGTTGCCACGCAGTACATATCTATTGTTCCAAATTATTGTACTGTGTGGTGAGAAATTGTGTACAAATATCATTTTCCATTATAATAGTATTTGTTTATGGAACTCTGAAAATTGGACAGGAATCTTGTTGATATCCAAGTCAGAGATAAGTAGAAGACTTAGGCCACCGACTATGTTGAATAAGTAGTTTGGAGTACAATACCAGAAAGAATGATGATGTTTGATCCAGGATTTCAACCAGTTCACCTTCAATGTCCCATTCAGGCAGTCCAACTCTATCACTTTCAGCCCTCCTTCACTTGTTTCTTTCACCATATGTGATTTTTTTAGATGGTGTGGTCTGTTCCTCCAGATAAAGTTGAAATTTATTTGGTTAATAGATTTGATGAGTTGATTTGGAGCAGCATTGGAATACACTGGGTATATACATCTGGATAAACATTCCATTTTACTCAAATATATCCGGCCTAATATTGATAAATCTCTTTGGAGCCATATATTCAATTTTGCTTTACTTTGATTCAGTTTAGATTCAATGTTCCTGGACTGATTTAACTTTTGGTCCTTAGATAGGAAAATGCTCAAGTATTTTATTTCTGATTTGATAGGAACACTGCTGATTTCCTTTAGTGGTGAGTCATGCAGCTCAAGAAGTTTGCATTTCTTTAAGTTTAATGACAATCCTGAAGCCTTGGAGAATGTTTTAATTTTTTCAACGCTTATTGGGACTTGATGTTCATTTTTCAAAACTAAGGTTGTGTCATCTGCCAGCAGGCTAATAACAATTTCTGTCCCCGACATTATTTCTGTCACACACACACACACACACACACACACACACACACACACACACACACACACACACACACACACACACACACACACACACACACACACACACACCTTAATTCCACTCTTTTATATACGATGCCTGGAGTTCCGGGAGCTCGTTCTCAACGTTCTGGGAATAATCATAGTTGTGCTGATAGCATTAGCCGAAACGCCCCCCCCCACACACACCACCACCACCACCACCACCACCACCCCACACACACATTAGCTCCTCCATTCATTCACATGTACACGCCGGCTGCTCCGGGGGCTCCACGCCGACGTTTCGGTGATCGATGTCCGGAGAAGGTGCACCATTGCCGGTCTGCGGTGTCCTGTAGACCCCCCCCCTCCATACACACATGCAATACGCCTTGAAACGCATCGCTCGCACCGACGCGGGGAATCCTTTTCCCTACTTCCACAACAACGGCAAGAAACGCGTTGCGTCGGCCGCCGTGAGGAAGGGGGGGGGCATTAAGGGGGGGGAGAGAGAGACATGGAGATTTTCTCAGCCTCTCATTCTTTTTTTTTTTTTTTTTAATTGAACATAAATAGTACACACAACTATACAAATGTACAAATAAACATGGCAAGGTAGAACTGAATGTCAATGAAACAACCAGGCATGAGGAACCAAAGGACATAAGGACATTCATTCTGTATGTAATCAGAAGTTAATAGTGTTAACGGTTTGTGAGAAATTTACAATGCTAGACAAAAAAAGAAATTAAAATGAAATAATTAAATCAATAGATAGACTAATAAAAAATTAAAACGAAAAAATGATTGCAAGGGGAGTACAACATGTAATTAAGTTGGCGACTCACAAGGAATCTCAGATATCAAACTGTATATTTTTTGTTGTTTATATATAAACATATACAAAACAAACATATATTGTTTGTTGTTGTTTATTTTTGGGACATAAGCGAATCACGGTCCGGGCTTCTGCCCTCCTCCGCTCCTCACCTCATCCGCTCCAGGCCCTGGTACTCCCTGTCCGCGGGACCCCCCCCCCCCCACCACCCCCACCACCACCAAAACAAACTCTCACACACAGATAAACACACGCACACACACATACACACACACACACACACACACACACAGACACACGCACACAAACACGCACAAACACACACACACACACACACACACACACCTGAACTCATCATAGCTGTGCTAATAGCATTGGCCAAAACGTATCCACTACCAAACAAACATTAGCTCATCCACTCATTCACATATGTGTGTGCCTAGAGGTATGGGAGCTCCAGTCATACGTCCGGGTGATCTATGTCCGGAGAAGGCTCACATTGGCCGGTCTAAGGGGTTCTTCTGCCCCCACAGCTTCCCCGCCTCTGAGAGGAGAAAAATTACCTCCGCTCCTCCGCTCCTCCGCTTTTCAGCTCCACCGCTCCTCCTCTATGGGCCCTGGTACTCCCCCCCCCCCCACCTAAACAAACTCTCACACATACACACACAAACACACTCACACACACACAAAAACACACACACACACACACACACACACACATACACACACACCTTAACTCATCATAGCTGTGCTAATAGCATTAGCCGAAACGCATCCACAACCAAACAAACATTAGCTCATCCACTCATTCACATGTGTGTGCCCAATGGTCCGAGAGCTCCAATCATACGTCCGGGGGATCTTTGTCCGGAGTATGCTCACATTAGCCAGTCTAAGGGGTTCTTCTGCCCCCAAACTTCCCCGCCTCTGAGAGGAGAAACATTACCTCCGCTCCTCCGCTTCTCAGCTCCATCGCTCCTCCGCTTTGGGCCCTGGAATTCCCGAACCGCTGGACATAAGCGAATCACGGGCCGGGCTTCTGCCCTCCTCCGCTCCTCAGCTCATCGTTCGAGGCCCCGGTACTCCCTGTCCGCGACCCCCCCCCACCTAAACAAATTCACACTCACACACACGCACACACACACACACAGACACACACACACACACACACAAACACACCTTAACTCATCATAGCTGTGCTAATAGCATTAGCCGAAACGCATCCACAACCAAACTGTTGCGTTTAAGTTCGCAGCTTCTTCGTTTTCCATGTTTCGGAAGGAATTCACAAGTTTGCCTTGTTTGAATCGTCTTTTATTTTCTTCTTCACAGCTCCGGGAATCAACATCGGTTAGCCATGGGACATGTACAGTACAGAGTGAGGGAAAAATTCCCGCCAGCACCGCTATACCAAAAAAAAAAACACTGACGTAGAAGTTAACGTCAAGTTAGCTGAACAGTCGCAAAAAACTAAAACAAGTCCCAAACCTTGTCATAAAGTGCCATGCATTTCCTGAGAGTAGATACAAATACAACATATGTATACTAGAATGTAAACTCAAATAAAACTAATGAGATCACCTATCTCAACACCCCCTCTTGATCTCAACATCCAAAAAAAATCTTTGGACATTTGAATTTCCAAATAACCACTTTTTGAATTGTTCTATTTTTACCTTTGTCATGAGTTTTGTCGAGATGTCTGCCAACATGTCCTCTGATGGACAATAGATAAGATTTATTTAACCCTCACTGAGTGCTTCACGAATGAAATGATATTTTACATCAATGTGTTTTGACCTTTGTCTGTTTACAGGATTCTTACTCAGTGCGATGGCCCCCTGATTGTCTCCGTAGATTGTTGTGCAACTGTACATTTTGTTGTCCATACCCGTCTCTTCACCTCTTTTACGCACTCTCCGTTGCTCTGGACTGTTGACCCTAAGTACCTGAAATCCTCCAGCTTCTTGATCTCCACTCCCTGTAGCCTCACCGCTCCACCCGAGTTCCTCTTGTTCTCACACATATATTCTGTCTTGCTGCGACTAACTTTCATTCCTCTCCTTTCCAGAGCATACCTCCACCTCTCTAGATTTTCCTCTACCTGTTGTCTGCTCTCACTACAGATCACAATGTCATCCGCAAACATCATGGTCCATGGGGATTCCTGTCTAACCTCATCTGTCAGCCTATCCATCACCATTGCGAACAAGAAGGGGCTCAGAGCTGATCCCTGATGGAGTCCCACCTCCACCTTGAACTTCTCGGTTACCCCTACAGCACACCGTACCAGTGTCTCACAGCTGGCATACATGTCCTGCACCAGTCTAACATACTTCTCTGCCACTCCAGACTTCCTCATACAATACCAGAGCTCCTCTCTTGGCAACCTGTCATATGCTTTTTCTAGGTCTACGAAAACGCAATGCAGCTCCCTCTGGCCTTCTCTGTACTTTTCTATTGGCATTCTCAACGCAAATACTGCATCTGTAGTACTCTTCCTAGGCATGAAGCCATACTGCTGTTCACAAATGCTGACTTCTGCTCTCAGTCTAGTTTCCACTACTCTTTCCCATAACTTCATTGTATGGCTCATCAACTTTATCCCTCTGTAGTTGCCACAATTCTGCACATCCCCTTTATTCTTAAAAATAGGCACCATCACACTTTGTCTCCATTCTTCAGGCATCTCCTCACTCTCTAAGATCCTGTTGAATAATCTAGTCAGAAAATCTACCGCTGCCTCTCCTAGACACTTCCACACCTCCACAGGTATATCATCAGGACCAACTGCTTTTCCACTCTTCATCCTCTTCAATGCCTTCCTCACTTCACTTTTACTCATTTTTGCTACTTTGTGGTCTACAATAATCACCTCTTCTACCCTTGCCTCTCTTTCATTTTCCACATTCATCAGCTCTTCAAAGTACTCTTTCCATCTTCCTGTCTCTCTTCTAGCATCCGTCAATACATTTCTCTCTCTGTCCTTTATCACCCGGACCTGCTGTACATCCTTTCCATCTTTATCTCTCTGTTTCGCCAACCTGTATAGATCATTTTCAGCCTCCTTACTATCCAACCGAGCATACAAGTCATCATAAGCCCTTTGTTTTGCCTTTGCTACCTCTATCTTTACCTTTCGCCGCATCTCCCTGAACTCCTGTCTGTTCTCTTCAGTCCTCTCAGTATCCCACTTCTTCTTCGCGAACCATTTTCTCTGTATACACTCCTGCACTTCCTCATTCCACCACCAAGTCTCCTTATCTACTTTCCTACCAGATGACACACCAAGTACTCTTCTACCTGTCTCCCTGATAACACTAGCTGTTGTTGTCCAATCATCTGGAAGCTCTCCCTGACAACCCAGACCCTTTCTCAACTCCTCCCTGAAAACCATGCAACACTCTGCTGCAATAATTAAATCATCTACCCAAAGCAAACCTTCTCCACGGCTCTAAACTCGTTCGTCGCCGCTACTTGTGGAACACCGGATGGCTTTCTCCCTCCGCTTCGTTACATTTTATGTCCGCTAGATGGCGGCATCCGACTGTGCACAGCGCTTGGAGCTCCACCAGGCGATATGGCCGCTGTGTATGAGAGGAATAAACGAGTGGGGCCGTGAGTGCAATAAATCCCCCTCCACTTCTTACATGGATGTTATCACCCTGTTACTGTATTTTAACGATACCGCTGTGTTTTCCACCTCAATGTTAAGCCGATTTTTAAACATTAAAAACCAAATTGCTCGATTCAGTGACACCGAGGCCCTGAGTGGAGGACTTATGGAGTTGACTCCTCCGCTTATTCATAAGTGCATGTCTGGTGCTCCCGGAGCTTCACGCCGACGTCACGGGGGTCCGTGTCCGAAGAAGGTGCACCTTGGCCGGTCTGCGGGGTCCTGTCGACTGGGAAGTTGAGACTGGCCCTTGGAAATAAAACGGAAAATAATTGAGAGCATATTTCTCAGTTAACAACGCCCCCACTTGCTCTCATATTATTGGTATCTTTGCCCATTTACATCAAAATAAAATACTCATGACCCAAACAACAACTTTGAAAAATTCAACAACTTAAACTGTGATGCAGGCTTTGTCATAACATGTGCCGGCATCTCTTGTGTTGGAAAATACTGTAGGGCTACCTTTCCACATATTTTCTTTGTGACATCTTAACACACTCTTCTGACTGACATATTTTCTGGGTATTGATTTTGATCACTTTGCCCAAGTCCTTCATTTTAAATCTAGCTGTAAGCATGATTTTCACCTCTTTCATTACTTCCTCATCACTCGCAGCTATGATTAAATCATCTACCCATATTATGATGATGACTTTGTCATTTTGGTTTTCTTTGACATAGACACAATGATCTGCTTCATTCTGAATAAAGTCATTGTCAATCAAGTAAGAATGGAGCATCAGATCCCAATGACGACCGACCTGTTCAGGGACGTATAGTGACTTTTCAAGTTTACACACCAGCTTCTGTTTTGTATTTGTCACTTCATACCCTTCTGGTTGTTCTACACAGAGCTCACAATCTATGGGTGCATGAAGATAGGCTGTCTTTACATCCATTTGGTGTAAGAACAAATTTTCCTGAACTGATTTCTGCATTAACACCCTCACACTTGTCATATTTGCTGTTGGAGAAAATGTTTCCTCAAAATCCGTGCCATACTTTTGACTGTAGCCCTTAGCAACATAACAAGCTTTTTATTTGTTTGTGCCATCTTCATTTCTTTTTAGCGCATACGCCCCCCCCCCCCCCCCCCCCCCCCCCCCCCCGCCACTGCACACTTGCCTTGGGGTAGCTGTGTTAGGGTAAAAGTGTTGTTCTCTCTCAATGACTCCATCTCTTCGTCCATAGATTTCATCCACTTGTCAGCATTGAGGGAACTTCTTGCCTCTTTAAATGTCTGTGGGACACCACACGCCAGTCTATAACAGTAGTCAATGTTAGTGAACACTTGGTCATCGTCAATAGCACTCGTCACATAACCATTAAAGTAACTGGGCTTCTTTTTGGTTCTAGTTGATCATCTCACATTGTCTGCACTGCTTGGCTGTGTCACACGGTCAGATATGGGGTTGCCCATTTCCAAGGTGTACAAAGGTGTACAAGACAGTGGTGAGCCCAGCGATGATATATGCACTAGAAACTGTTACAATGACCGAAAGACAGCAGGCAGAACTAGAGGTTGCAGATATGAGGATGTTGAGGTTCTCTTTGGGAGTGACCAGGATGGATAGGATCAGGAATGAGTCTATCAGACGAACAGCACATGTTCGATGTTTTGGAGAGAAGGTCAGAGAAGCCAGACTGAGATGGTTCGGTCATGTACAGAGGAGGGATAGAGAATATATTGGTAGACGGATGCTGGAATTGGAGCTGCAAGGCAAGAGGTCTCGAGGAAGACCAAAGAGAGGATTTATGGACGTGGTGAGAGAGGATATGAAGGTAGTTGGTGTGAGAGAGGAGGATACGGAGAATAGGGTTAGATGGAGAAAGTTGACTCGCTGTGGCCACACCTGACGGGAAAAGACAAAAGAAGAAGAAGAAGAAGAAGAAGAAGAAGAAGAAGAAGAAGAAGAAGAAGAAGAAGAAGAAGAAGAAGTTAGAAAGAGAGGGTGGGGGGGAAGCAAACCTTCTCCACGGCTCTAAACTCGTTCTTCGCCGCTACTCGGGGAACACCGGATGGCTTTCTCCCTCCGCTTCCTTACATTTTATGGCCGCTAGATGGCGGCATCCGACTGTGCACAGCGCTTGAAGCCCCACCAGGTGATCTGGCAGCTGTGTATGAGAGGAATAAACGAGTGGGGCCGTGAGTGCAATAAATCCCCCTCCACTTCTTACATGGATGTTATCACCCTGTTACTGTATTTTAACGATACCGCTGTTTTTTCGACCTCAATGTTAAGCCGATTTTTAAACATTAAAAAACCAGATTGCTCGATTCAGTGACACCGAGGCCGTGAGTGGAGGACTTATGGAATCGACTCCTCCGCTTATTCATATGTGCATGTCTGGTGCTCCCGGAGCTTCACGCCGACGTCACAGGGATCCGTGTCAGAAGAAGGTGCACCTTGGCCGGTCTGCGGGATCCTGTTGACTGGGAAGTTGAGACTGGCCCTTGGAAATAAAACGGAAAATAATTGAGAGCATATTTCTCAGTTAACAACGCCCCCACTTGCTCTCATATTATTGGTATCTTTGCCCATTTACATCAAAATAAAATACTCATGACCCAAACAACAACTTTGAAAAATTCAACAACTTAAACTGTGATGCAGGCTTTGTCATAACATGTGCCGGCATCTCTTGTGTTGGAAAATACTGTAGGGCTACCTTTCCACATATTTTCTTTGTGACATCTTAACACACTCTTCTGACTGACATATTTTCTGGGTATTGATTTTGATCACTTTGCCCAAGTCCTTCATTTTAAATCTAGCTGTAAGCATGATTTTCACCTCTTTCATTACTTCCTCATCACTCGCAGCTATGATTAAATCATCTACCCATATTATGATGATGACTTTGTCATTTTGGTTTTCTTTGACATAGACACAATGATCTGCTTCATTCTGAATAAAGTCATTGTCAATCAAGTAAGAATGGAGCATCAGATCCCAATGACGACCGACCTGTTCAGGGACGTATAGTGACTTTTCAAGTTTACACACCAGCTTCTGTTTTGTATTTGTCACTTCATACCCTTCTGGTTGTTCTACACAGAGCTCACAATCTATGGGTGCATGAAGATAGGCTGTCTTTACATCCATTTGGTGTAAGAACAAATTTTCCGGAACTGATTTCTGCATAAACACCCTCACACTTGTCATATTTGCTGTTGGAGAAAATGTTTCCTCGAAATCCGTGCCATACTTTTGACTGTAGCCCTTAGCAACATACCGAGCTTTATATTTGTTTGTGCCATCTTCATTTCTTTTTAGCGCTTTCGCCCCCCCACCCCCCACCCCCACCCCCACTGCACACTTGCCTTGGGGTAGCTGTGTTAGGGTAAAAGTGTTGTTCTCTCTCAATGACTCCATCTCTTCGTCCATAGATTTCATCCACTTGTCAGCATTGAGGGAACTCCTTGCCTCTTTAAATGTCTAACTGATCATAATCATCATCATCATCATCATCATCATCATCATCATCATCATCATCATCATCATCATTATCATCATCATCCTGGTCTGAGCTCATCTCTGTCTGGGTTTGTTGCTCTGGAGATGGGTTCGACACAAATTTTAGCAGTCTGTTTTAGTACTCTTTCACTATTTGGATAATATACAAAATAAGCTGGACTATTTTTGGCATATCCAATGAAAACTCCCTTCTCACCTCTTGAGTCAAGTTTCTTTTTGTTGTGCTTGTATGCATAGCACACAGCACCAAACTTTTGCATTTGTGACACATTTGGTTTCTTTCCCGTCAAGCCGAAACGCCCCCCCCCCCCCCCCCACCACCACCACCACACACACATTAGCTCCTCCATTCATTCACATGTACACGCCGGCTGCTCCGGGAGCTCCACGCCGACGTTTCGGTGATCGATGTCCGCAGAAGGTGCACCATTGCCGGCCTGCGGTATCCTGTAGACCCCCCCCCCTCCATACACACATGCAATACGCCTTGAAACGCATCGCTCGCACCGACGCGGGGAATCCTTTACCCTACTTCCACAACAACGGCGAGAATCACATTGCGTCGGCCGCCGTGAGGAAGAGGGGGGGGGGCATTAAGGGGGGGAGAGAGAGAGACATGGAGATTTTCTCAGCCTCTCATTCTTTTTTTTTTTTTTTTTTAATTGAACATAAATAGTACACACAAATATACAAATGTACAAATAAACATGGCAAGGTAGAACTGAATGTCAATGAAACAACCAGGGATGAGGAAGCAACGGACAGAAGGACATTTGTTCTGTATGGAATCAGAAGTTAATAGTGTTAACGGTTTGTGAGAAATTTACAGTGCTAGACAAAAAAAGAAATTAAAAGGAAATAATTAAATCAATAGATAGACAAATAAAAAATTAAAACGAAAAAAGATTGCAAGGGGAATACAACATATAATTAAGTTGGCGATTCACAAGGAATCTCAGACATCAAACTGTATATTTTTTGTTGTTTATATATAAACATATACAAAACAAACATATGTTGTTTGTTGTTGTTATTTTTGGGATATATTGAGGAATATTTGTTGGAAAGGAGTCACAATCGCTTTTTGATAATGTCGAAGTGTATAGGTGGCTATAGAATTTAAAGATTTCTGTGGAAATTATAGCTTCATCTGTAATTTCCTTGTTGTTAAGACGGGCTTCCGCTTTGCTCCGCTCCTCCGCTCCTCCGCTCTTCCGCTCGGGCCCTGGAACTCCCGATCTGCGGGACTTCGGTGAATTCCGGGCCAGTCTTCTGCTCTTCTGCTCTCCTCCGCTTCTTCGCTCCCCCGCTTTGGACCCTGGAACTCCCGAACTGGGCCGGGCTTCTGCCCTCCGCCTCTCCTCTGCTCATCCGCTCCAGGCCCTGGCACTCCCTGTCATCCAGTCATTCGCATGTGCGTGCCCGGAGGTCCGGGAGCTCCACTCAAACGTCCGGGGGATAAGGGTAAGGGGTCCTGCTCCCCCCCCCCCTCTCCGCCTCTGAGAAGAGAAACATCTCCTCCGCTCCTCCGCTTCTCAGCTCCTCCGCTCCTCCGCTGCGGAACCAGGTACTACCGATCCGCCAGACTCAGGTGAATTGCGGACAGGGCTTTTGCTGTCCTCCGCTCCTCCGCTTTGGGCCCTGGAACTCCCGAACCGCTGGACATAAGCGAATCAAGGCCGGGCATCTGCCCTCCTCCGCTCCTCAGCTCATCCGCTCGAGGCCCTGGTACTCCCAGTCCGCGGGAACCCCCCCCATCCCCACCCACCCACCAAAACAAACTCTCACACACACATAAACACACGCACACACACACACAGACACACACACACACACACACACACACACACACACACACAGACACACACACACACACACAGACACACACCCATACACACACACACACACACACACACACCTGAACTCATCATAGCTGTGCTAATAGCATTGGCCGAAACGTATCCACAACAAAACAAACATTAGCTCATCCACTCATTCACATATGTGTGTGCCCAGAGGTACGGGAGCTCCAGTCATACGTCCGGGTGATCTATGTCCGGAGAAGGCTCACATTGGCCGGTCTAAGGGGTCCTGCTGCCCCCAAGCTTCCCCGCCTTTGAGAAGAGAAACATAACTCCGCTCCTCCGCTTCTCAACTCCTCTGCTCCTCCGCTATGGGCCCTGGTGCCCCCGATCCTCCGAACTCAGGCGAATAGCGTGACGTGCTTCTGCTCTCCTATAAGCCCCTACACACTTCAAACACGGCTGTTATCACCCTGTTACTGCATTACAATGACACATTTGCTTTTGATCTCAGTGTCTGCCACCGTAAGGAAAAAGCGGGGGGACGGGGGGGGGGGGGGGGGGGGGGACATAAGGGCATTCGTTCTGTATGTAATCAGAAGTTAATAGTGTTAACGGTTTGCGAGAATTTTTAATGCTAGACAAAAACAGAAAATTAAAAGGAAATAATTAAATAAATAGATAGAAAAATAAAATTAAAAACTAAAAAAAAAAATTGTAAGGGGAATATAACATGTAATTAAGTTGGCCGTTCACAAGGAATCTCAGACATCAAACTGTTTTTAATTGAACATTAATAGTACACACAAATATACAAATGTACAAATAAACATAGCAAGGTAGAACTGAATGTCAATGAAACAACCAGGGATGAGGAAGCAACGGACAGAAGGACATTTGTTCTGTATGGAATCAGAAGTTAATAGTGTTAACGGTTTGTAAGAAATTTACAGTGCTAGACAAAAAAAGAAATTAAAAGGAAATAATTAAATCAATAGATAGACAAATAAAAAATTTAAACGAAAAAAAAATTGCAAGGGGAATATAACATGTAATTAAGTTGTTTTTTTTTTTTTTCCAAAAAAAAAGGAATCTCAGACATGGGTAACTGTATATTTTTCAGTTTTTGGATTTTTCCATAAGTTTTAAGTTTTTTTTTTATAATTCAAAATCGTTTATGAAGAAATTAAAATTTGGGGAGCATTTTTGCATTCTGTTTTTGTGAATGAAGAACTTGGCCAGGCCTAAAAGAACATTGACACAGAGTTCATCTGTTATGTTGCTTATAAGTAAACCAAATGTGATATCATCTTTTGAGAGGGAAACTGGTGACGATGGAATGAGAATGAGAAAAAATATATGGTCAGTGGTTTCAATGTTGTCTTCACAAAATGTACAAATATTATCTTCAAAAGTAAAGCGTACCCGCAATAATTCCTTAGATGGGTAGATGTCATTCATAATTTAGAAGTGGGTCTCTTCTTGCCTTGGGGGGTATGGGTAGAGTCAGACACATAGTTCGCAGCGTGGCAGTCGATTCCTTATCAAATTTATTTCAAATATTATTTTTGTTTTGACGTCCAGGGAACAAGTTTCCTGTGAAACATGTCCTAATAAAGGAGTTGCTGCACTTTCTGTCCAGAATTGAGATTCCCTGGAGTGATAGTCGGGGTAACTGTGGTTGTACGGTTTGGTGCGTCATTATATTTTTGGTCAGGAATACAAATTGTCGAGGCAGTGCGTTTCGTAACTTTATCAACTCTAATATGGGAGGCTTAAATCTGTGTGTAGTACAGAACTGTTCATAGTCTAGACGACTGCCATTGTCATCCATCAAGTCAATTATTGACCATATACCTTTCTCAAAGCATTCCTTGTAAAACAGAGGTTTGTTGCCACGCAGTACATATCTATTGTTCCAAATTATTGGACTGTGTGGTGAGAAATTGTGTACATATATCATTTTCCAGTATAATAGTATTTGTTTATGGAACTCTGAAAATTGGACAGGAATCTTGTTGATATCCAAGTCAGAGATAAGCACAAGACTTAGGCCACCGACTTTGTTAAATAAGTAGTTTGGAGTACAATACCAGAAAAAATGATGATGTTTGATCCAGGATTTCAACCAGTTCACCTTCAATGTCCCATTCAGGCAGTCCAACTCTATCACTTTCAGCCCTCCCTCACTTGTTTCTTTCCCCATATGTGATTTTTTTAGATGGTGTGGTCTGTTCCTCCAGATAAAGTTGAAATTTATTTGGTTAATAGATTTTATGAGTTGATTTGGAGCAGCATTGGAATACACTGGGTATATACATCTGGATAAATATTCCATTTTAGTCAAATATATCCGGCCTAATATTGATAAATCTCTTTGGAGCCATATATTCAATTTTGCTTTACTTTGATTCAGTTTAGATTCAATGTTCCTGGATTGATTTAACTTTTGGTCCTTAGATAGGAAAATGCTCAAGTATTTTATTTCTGATTTGATAGGAACATTGCTGATTTCCTTTAGTGGTGAGTCATGCAGCGCAAGAAGTTTGCATTTCTTTAAGTTTAATGACAATCCTGAAGCCTTGGAGAATGTTTTAATTTTTTCAACGCTTATTGGGACTTGATGTTCATTTTTCAAAACTAAGGGTGTGTCATCTGCCAGCAGGCTAATAACAATTTCTGTCCCCGACATTATTTCTGTCCCACACATACACACACACACACACACACACACACACACACACACACACACACACACACATAGACACACACACACACACACACACACACACACACACTCACACACACCTTAATTCCACTCTTTTATATACGCATGTCTGGAGTTCCGGGGGCTCGTTCTCAACGTTCTGGGGATAATCATAGCTGTGCTGATAGCATTAGCCGAAACGCCCCCCCCCCCCTTCCCCCCACACCACCACCACCCCACACACACAAATTAGCTCCTCCATTCATTCACATGTACACGCCGGCTGCTCCGGGAGCTCCACGCCGACGTTTCGGGGATCGATGTCCGGAGAAGGTGCACCATTGCCGGTCTGCGGTGTCCTGTAGACCCCCCCCCTCCATACACACATGCAATACGCCTTGAAACGCATCGCTCGCACCGGCGTCCTACTGCCCCCAAACTTCCCATCCTCTGCCTTTGAGAAGAGAAACATTACCTCCGCTCCTCCATTCCTCCGCTTCTCCGCTCCTCCGCTCCTCCGCTCCTCCGCGATGGGCCCTGGTACCACCCCCCCACCTAAACAAACTCTCACACAAAATCCCTCACACACACACAAAAACACACAAACACACACACACACACACATACACACACCTTAACTCATAGCTGTGCTAATAGCATTAGCCGAAACGCATTCACAACCAAACAAACATTAGCTAAACCACTCATTCACATGTGTGTGCCCAATGGTACTCCCTGTCCACGACCCCCCCCCCCCACCAAAAGAGCCTCTCACACACACACACAAAGACACTCACACACACACAGACACACACATAATCACATACACATACCTTAAGTCTTCATAGCTGTGCTAATAGCTTTAGCCGAAACGCATCCACAACCAAACAAACATTAGCTCATCCACTCATTCACATGTGTGTGCCCTGGTACTCCGTGTCCGCGACCCCCCCCCCCCCCCCACCAAAACAAACTATCACACACATACACAAAGACACTCACACACACACACACACTGACGCACATACACACATTAAGTCATCATAGCTGTGCTAATAGCATTAGCCGAAACGCATCCACAACCAAAGAAACATTAGCTCATCCATTCATTCAAATGTGTGTGCTCAATGGTCCGCTTCTCCGCTCCACCGCTCCTCCACTATGGGCCCTGGTACTCCCGATCCGCCGGACTCAGGAGAATTAAGAATAAGAATCAGAACAACTTTTATAATCCCGAAGGAAATTGCAGTGCCAGAGTTACAGAAAATATAACAGTAATAAATAATAAAAGAAAGGCAGAATTATAAATAAAAATAAACTATAAACTATAAAGTGTTTCAGTGAAACTATAAAGTGTCTTAGTAAGCAGTGATAAAACTATGAGTGTCTTAGTAACAAGTGAGGTAAGGAGTGCACAATAGTATGATAGAAGGGAACATTATAGTGTAGCTCTTATGAGATGAGATGAAATATTGCACAATGTAGCTGTTATGAAATGAAATATTGCACAGTTTCTGAATATTGCACAGAAATGAGATATTGCATATTTTTGTTTGTTTTTAAGTTAAAGATAGGTTTTTATGGTTGCCGGCGGCTGAATGGGACGTGCTTCTGCCCTCCATCCGCTCCACAGCTCATCCGCTCCAGGCCCAGCTACCCCCTGTCCGCGCCCCCCCCCACCTAAACAAACTGTCACACACATATACACAATCGCACACACAAACACACACACACACACACACACACACACACACGAGAACACACAAACACACAAACACACAAACACACAAACACACACCCACACACACATCTTAAGTCATCATACCTGTGCTAATAGCTCCCAAGCTTCCCCGCCTCTGAGAAGAGAAACAATACCTCCGCTACTCCGCTCCTCCGCTTCTCAGCTCCACTGCTCCTCCGCTATGGGCCCTGGTACTCCCCCCCCCCCCCCCCCACCAAAATAAACTCTCACAAAAAATCACTCACACACACACAAAAACACACAAACACACACACACACACATACACACACACCTTAACTCATCATAGCTGTGCTAATAGCTTTAGCCGAAACGCATCCACAACCAAACAAACATTAGCTCATCCACTCATTCACATGTGTGTGCCCTGGTACTCCGTGTCCGCGACCCCCCCCCCCCCCCACCAAAACAAACTATCACACACATACACAAAGACACTCACACACACACACACACTGAAACACATACACACATTAAGTCATCATAGTTGTGCTAATAGCATTACCGAAATGCATCCACAACCAAACAAACATTAGCTCATCCACTCATTCACATGTGTGTGCCCAATGGTTCGCTTCTCCGCTCCACCGCTCCTCCGCTATGGGCCCTGGTACTCCCGATCCGCCGGACTCAGGAGAATTATGGGACGTGCTTCTGCCCTCCATCCGCTTCACAGCTCATCCGCTCCAGGCCCAGCTACCCCCTGTCCGCGCCCCCCCCCCACCTAAACAAACTGTCACAAACATATACACAAACGCACACACAAAAACACACACACACACACACACAAGAACACACAAACACACAAACACACACACACCTTAAGTCATCATAGCTGTGCTAATAGCTCCCAAGATTCCCCGCCTCTGAGAGGAGAAACAATACCTCCGCTACTCCGCTCCTCCGCTTCTCAGCTCCACCGCTCCTCGGCTATGGGCCCTGGTACCCCCCCCCACTTAAACACACTCACTCACACACAAAAACACACAAGCACACAAACGCACACACACACACACACACACACACAAACACACCTTAACTCATCATAGCTGTGCTAATAGCATTAGCCGAAACGCATCCACTACCAAACAAACATTAGCTCATCCACTCATTCACATGTGTGTGCCCAATGGTCCGGGAGCTCCAATCATACGTCCGGGGGATCTATATCTGGAGAAGGCTCACAGTGGCTGGTCTAAGGCGTCCTACTGCCCCCAAACTTCCCATCCTCTGCCTTTGAGAAGAGAGAAATTACCTCCGCTCCTCCATTCCTCCGCTTCTCCGCTCCACAGCTCTTCCGCGATGGGCCTTGGTACCCCCCCCCCCCCACCTAAACAAACTCTCACACACACACACACGAACACCCTCACACAGACACAAAAACAAACAAACAGACACACACACACACACACACACACACACACCTTAACTCATCATAGCTGTGCTAATAGCATTAGCCGAAATGCATCCACAACCAAACAAACATTAGCTCATCCACTCATTCACATGTGTGTGCCCAATGGTCCGGGAGCTCCATTCATACGTTCGGGGGATCTATGTCCGGAGAATGCTCACATTAGCCCGTCCAAGGGGTTCTGATGCCCCCAAGCTTCCCCGCCTCTGAGAGGAGAAACTATGCCTCTGCTACTCCGCTCCTCCGCTCCTCCGCTTCTCAGCTCCACTGCTCCTCCGCTTTGGGCCCTGGAATTCCCGAACCGCTGGACATAAGCGAATCAAGGCCGGGCATCTGCCCTCCTCCACTCCTCAGCTCATCCGCTCGAGGCCCTGGTACTCCCTGTCCGCGACCCCCCCCACCTAAACAAACTCACACACACACACACACACAAACACACACAGACATACACACACACACACCTTAACTCATATTAGCTGTGCTAATAGCATTAGCCGAAACGCATCCACAACCAAACAAACATTAGCTCATCCACTCATTCACATGTGTGTGCCCAATGGTCCGGCAGCTCCGGTCATACGTCTGGGGGAGCTATCTCCAGAGAAGGCTCACATCAGGCCGTCTAAGGGGTTCTTCTGCCCCCAAGCTTCCCCGCCTCTGAGAGAAGAAACATTACCTCCGCTCCTCTGCTCCTCCGCTTCTCAGCTCCACCGCTCCTCCGCTATTGGCCCTGGTACCCCCCCCCCCACCTAAACACACTCACACACACTCAAAAACACACAAACACACACAAAGACACTCACACACACACACACACACACACACACACACACACCTTAACTCATCATAGCTGTGCTAATAGCATTAGCCGAAACGCATCCACTACCAAACAAACATTAGCTCATCCACTCATTCACATGTGTGTGCCCAATGGTCCGGGAGCTCCAATCATACATCCGGGGGATCTATATCTGGAGAAGGCTCACAGTGGCCGGTCTAAGGCGTCCTACTGCACCCAAACTTCCCATCCTCTGCCTTTGAGAAGAGAAAAATTACCTCCGCTCCTCCATTCCTCCGCTTCTCCGCTCCTCTGTGATGGGCCCTGGTACCCCCCCCCCCACACACTTAAACAAACTCTCACACATACACACACGAACACACTCACACAGACACAAAAACAAACAAACACACACACACACACACACACACACACACACACCTTAACTCATCATAGCTGTGCTAATAGCATTAGCCGAAACGCATCCACAACCAAACAAACATTAGCTCATCCACTCATTCACATGTGTGTGCCCAGTGGTCCGGGAGCTCCAATCATACGTACAGGGGATCTATGTCCGGAGAATGCTCACATCAGGCCGTCTAAGGGGTTCTTCTGCCCCCAAGCTTCCCCGCCTCTGAGAGAAGAAACATTACCTCCGCTCCTCTGCTCCTCCGCTTCTCAGCTCCACCGCTCCTCCGCTATTGGCCCTGGTACCCCCCCCCCCCACCTAAACACACTCACACACACTCAAAAACACACAAACACACACAAAGACACTCACACACACACAAACACACACACACACACACACACCTTAACTCATCATAGCTGTGCTAATAGCATTAGCCGAAACGCATCCACTACCAAACAAACATTAGCTCATCCACTCATTCACATGTGTGTGCCCAATGGTCCGGGAGCTCCAATCATACATCCGGGGGATCTATATCTGGAGAAGGCTCACAGTGGCCGGTCTAAGGCGTCCTACTGCACCCAAACTTCCCATCCTCTGCCTTTGAGAAGAGAAAAATTACCTCCGCTCCTCCATTCCTCCGCTTCTCCGCTCCACCGCTCCTCTGTGATGGGCCCTGGTACCCCCCCCCCCCACACACTTAAACAAACTCTCACACATACACACACGAACACACTCACACAGACACAAAAACAAACAAACACACACACACACACACACACACACACACACACCTTAACTCATCATAGCTGTGCTAATAGCATTAGCCGAAACGCATCCACAACCAAACAAACATTAGCTCATCCACTCATTCACATGTGTGTGCCCAGTGGTCCGGGAGCTCCAATCATACGTACAGGGGATCTATGTCCGGAGAATGCTCACATTAGCCCGTCTAAGGGGTTCTGCTGCCCCCAAGCTGCTCCGCCTCTGAGAGAAGAAACATTACCTCCGCTCCTCTGCTCCTCCGCTTCTCAGCTCCGTCGCTCCTCCGCTATGGGCCCTGGTACTCCTCCCCCCCCCCCACCTAAACAAATTCTCACACAAAATCACTCACACACACACAAAAACACACAAACACACAAACACACATACACACACATCTTAACTCATCAGAGCTGTGCTAATAGCATTAGCCGAAACGCATCCACAACCAAACAAACATTCGCTCATCCACTCATTCACATGTGTGTGCCCAATGGTACTCCCTGTCCGCGACCCCCCCCCCCCCACCAAAAGAGCCTCTCACACACACACACACACACACAAAGACACTCACACACACACAGACACACACATACACACATACACACACCTTCAGTCTTCATAGCTGTGCTAATAGCTTTAGCCGAAACGCATCCACAACCAAACAAACATTAGCTCATCCACTCATTCACATGTGTGCGCCCTGGTACTCCGTGTCCGCGACCCCCCCCCCCCCCCACCAAAACAAACTATCACACACATACACAAAGACACTCACACACACACACACACTGACACACATACACACATTAAGTCATCATAGCTGTGCTAATAGCATTAGCCGAAATGCATCCACAACCAAACAAACATTAGCTCATCCACTCAGTCACATGTGTGTGCCCAATGGTCCGCTTCTCCGCTCCACCGCTCCTCCGCTATAGGCCCTGGTACTCCCGATCCGCCGGACTCAGGAGAATTATGGGACGTGCTTCTGCCCTCCATCCGCTTCACAGCTCATCCGCTCCAGGCCCAGCTACCCCCCTTCCGCGCCCCCCCCCACCTAAACAAACTGTCACACACATATACACAAACGCACACACAAACACACACACACACAAGAACACACAAACACACAAACACACACACACACACACACACCTTAAGTCATCATAGCTGTGCTAATAGCTCCCAAGCTTCCCCGCCTCTGAGAGGAGAAACAATACCTCCGCTACTCCGCTCCTCCGCTCCTCCGCTTCTCAGCTCCACCGCTCCTCCGCTATGGGCCCTGGTACCTCCCCCCCCCACCTAAACACACTCACACATACACAAAAACACACAAACACACACACGCGCGCACACACACACACACACACACACAAACACACCTTAACTCATCATAGCTGTGCTAATAGCATTAGCCGAAATGCATCCACTACCAAACAAACATTAGCTCATCCACTCATTCACATGTGTGTGCCCAATGGTCCGGGAGCTCCAATCATACGTCCGGGGGATCTATATCTGGACAAGGCTCACAGTGGCCGGTCTAAGGCGTCCTACTGCCCCCAAACTTCCCATCCTCTGCCTTTAAGAAGAGAAAAATTACCTCCACTCCTCCATTCCTCTGCTTCTCCGCTCCACCGCTCCTCCGCGAAGGGCCCTAGTACCCCCCCCCACCTAAACAAACTCTCACAGATACACACACGACACACTCACACAGACACAAAAAAAACAAACACACACACACACACACACAAACCTTAATTCATCATAGATGTGCTAATAGCATTAACCGAAACGCATCCACAACCAAACAAACATTAGCTCATCCACTCATTCACATGTGTGTGCCCAATGGTAATCCCTGTCCGCGACCCCCCCCTCCCCCACCAAAAGAGCCTTTCACACACACAAACACACACACACACACACACACACAAAGACACTCACACACACACACAGACACACACATATACACATACACACACTTTAAGTCTTCATAGCGGTGCTAATAGCATTAGCCGAAACGCATCCACAACCAAACAAACATTAGCTCATCCACTCATTCACATGTGTGTGCCCTGGTACTCCCTGTCCGCGACCCCCCCCCCACCAAAAGAAACTATCACACACATAAACAAAGACACTCACATACACACACACACAGACACACATACACACCTTAAGTCATCATAGCTGTGCTAAAAGCATTAGCCGAAACGCATCCACAACCACACAAACATTAGCTCATCCACTCATTCACATGTATGTGCCCAGAGGTCTGGGAGCTCCGGTCATACGTCTGGGGGAGCTATCTCCAGAGAAGGCTCACATTAGGCCGTCTAAGGGGTTCTTCTGCCCCCAAGCTTCCCCGCCTCTGAGAGAAGAAACATGACCTCCGCTCCTATGCTCCTCCGCTTCTCAGCTCTACCGCTCCTCCGCTATTGGCCCTGGTACCCCCCCCCCACCTAAACACACTCACACACACACAAAAACACACAAACACAAACACAAACAAAGACACACACACACACACACATACACACACACACACACACAAACACCTTAACTCATCATAGCTGTGCTAATAGCATTAGCCGAAACGCATCCACTACCAAACAAACATTAGCTCATCCACTCATTCACATGTGTGTGCCCAATGGTCCGGGAGCTCCAATCATACATCCGGGGGATCTATATCTGGAGAAGGCTCACAGTGGCCGGTCTAAGGCGTCCTACTGCACCCAAACTTCCCATCCTCTGCCTTTGAGAAGAGAAAAATTACCTCCGCTCCTCAATTCCTCCGCTTCTCCGCTCCACCGCTCCTCCATGATGGGCCCTGGTACCCCCCCCCCCCACTTAAACAAACTCTCAACCAAACACACACGAACACACTCACATAGACACAAAAACAAACAAACACACACACTCACACACACACACAAACACCTTCACTCATCATAGCTGTGCTAATAGCATTAGCCGAAACGCATCCACAACCAAACAAACATTAGCTCATCCACTCATTCACATGTGTGTGCCCAGTGGTCCGGGAGCTCCAATCATACGTTCGGGGGATCTATGTCCGGAGAATGCTCACATTAGCCCGTCTAAGGGGTTCTGCTGCCCCCAAGCTGCTCCGCCTCTGAGAGAAGAAACATTACCTCCGCTCCTCTGCTCCTCCGCTTCTCAGCTCCACCGCTCCTCCGCTATGGGCCCTGGTACTCCCCCCCCCCCCCCCCCCACCTAATCAAAAACTCACACAAAATCACTCACACACACACAAAAACACACAAACACACACATCTTAAGTCATCAGAGCTGTGCTAATAGCATTAGCCGAAACGCATCCACAACCAAACAAACATTCGCTCATCCACTCATTCACATGTGTGTGCCCAATGGTACTCCCTGTCCGCGACCCCGCCCCCCCCCACCAAAAGAGCCTCTCACACACACACACACACAAAGACACTCACACACACACAGACACACACATACACACATACACACACCTTCAGTCTTCATAGCTGTGCTAATAGCTTTAGCCGAAACGCATCCACAACCAAACAAACATTAGCTCATCCACTCATTCACATGTGTGCGCCCTGGTACTCCGTGTCCGCGACCCCCCCCCCCCCCCACCAAAACAAACTATCACACACATACACAAAAACACTCACACACACACACACACTGTAACACATACACACATTAAGTCATCATAGCTGTGCTAATAGCATTAGCCGAAATGCATCCACAACCAAACAGACATTAGCTCATCCACTCATTCACATGTGTGTGCCCAATGGTCCGCTTCTCCGCTCCACCGCTCCTCCGCTATAGGCCCTGGTACTCCCGATCCGCCGGACTCAGGAGAATTATGGGACGTGCTTCTGCCCTCCATCCGCTTCACAGCTCATCCGCTCCAGGCCCAGCTACCCCCTGTCCGCGCCCCCCCCCCCACCTAAACAAACTGTCACACACATATACACAAACGCACACACAAACACACACACGCACAAGAACACACAAACACACAAACACACACACACACACACCTTAAGTCATCATAGCTGTGCTAATAGCTCCCAAGCTTCCCCGCCTCTGAGAGGAGAAACAATACCTCCGCTACTCCGCTCCTCCACTTCTCAGCTCCACCGCTCCTCCGCTATGGGCCCTGGTACCCCCCCCCCCCACCTAAACACACTCAAACATACACAAAAACACACAAACACACACACGCGCACACACACACACACACACACACACACACACAAACACACCTTAACTCATCATAGCTGTGCTAATAGCATTAGCCGAAATGCATCCACTACCAAACAAACATTAGCTCATCCACTCATTCACATGTGTGTGCCCAATGGTCCGGGAGCTCCAATCATACGTCCGGGGGATCTGTATCTGGAGAAGGCTCACAGTGGCCGGTCTAAGGCGTCCTACTGCCCCCAAACTTCCCATCCTCTGCCTTTGAGAAGAGAAAAATCACCTCCGCTCCTCCATTCCTCCGCTTCTCCGCTCCACCGCTCCTCCGTGATGGGCCCTGGTACCCCCCCCCCACTTAAACAAACTCTCACACATACACACACGAACACACTCACATAGACACAAAAACAAACAAACACACACACTCACACACACACACACACACCTTAACTCATCATAGCTGTGCTAATAGCATTAGCCGAAACGCATCCACAACCAAACAAACATTAGCTCATCCACTCATTCACATGTGTGCGCCCTGGTACTCCGTGTCCGCGACCCCCCCCCCCCCACCAAAACAAACTATCACACACATACACAAAGACACTCACACACACACACACACTGACACACATACACACATTAAGTCATCATAGCTGTGCTAATAGCATTAGCCGAAATGCATCCACAACCAAACAAACATTAGCTCATCCACTCATTCACATGTGTGTGCCCAATGGTCCGCTTCTCCGCTCCACCGCTCCTCCGCTATAGGCCCTGGTACTCCCGATCCGCCGGACTCAGGAGAATTATGGGACGTGCTTCTGCCCTCCATCCGCTTCACAGCTCATCCGCTCCAGGCCCAGCTACCCCCTGTCCGCGCCCCCCCCCCCCACCTAAACAAACTGTCACACACATATACACAAACGCACACACAAACACACACACACACAAGAACACACAAACACACAAACACTCATCATAACTCATCATAGCTGTGCTAATAGTATTAGCCGAAACGCATCAACTACCAAACAAACATTAGCTCATCCACTCATTCACATGTGTGTGCCCAATGGTCCGGGAGCTCCAATCATACATCCGGGGGATCTATATCTGGAGAAGGCTCACAGTGGCCGGTCTAAGGCGTCCTACTGCACCCAAACTTCCCATCCTCTGCCTTTGAGAAGAGAAAAATTACCTCCGCTCCTCCATTCCTCCGCTTCTCCGCTCCACCGCTCCTCCGTGATGGGCCCTGGTACCCCCCCCCCCCCCACTTAAACAAACTCTCACACATACACACACGAACACACTCACACAGACACAAAAACAAACACACACACTCACACATACACACACACACCTTAACTCATCATAGCTGTGCTAATAGCATTAGCCGAAACGCATCCACAACCAAACAAACATTAGCTCATCCTCTCATTCACATGTTTGTGCCCAGTGGTCCGGGAGCTCCAATCATACGTTCGGGGGATCTATGTCCGGAGAATGCTCACATTAGCCCGTCTAAGGGGTTCTGCTGCCCCCAAGCTGCTCCGCCTCTGAGAGAAGAAACATTACCTCCGCTCCTCTGCTCCTCCGCTTCTCAGCTCCACCGCTCCTCCGCTATGGGCCCTGGTACTCCCCCCCCCCCTACCTAAACAAACTCTCACACAAAATCACTCACACACACACAAAAACACACAAACACACAAACACACATACACACATCTTAACTCATCAGAGCTGTGCTAATAGCATTAGCCGAAACGCATCCACAACCAAACATTCGCTCATCCACTCATTCACATGTGTGTGCCCAATGGTACTCCCTGTCCGCGACCCCCCCCCCCCCCACCAAAAGAGCCTCTCACACACACACACACACACAAAGACACTCACACACACACAGACACACACATACACACATACACACACCTTCAGTCTTCATAGCTGTGCTAATAGCTTTAGCCGAAACGCATCCACAACCAAACAAACATTAGCTCATCCACTCATTCACATGTGTGCGCCCTGGTACTCCATGTCCGCGACCCCCCCCCCCCCCCACCAAAACAAACTATCACACACATACACAAAGACACTCACACACACACACACACACTGACACACATACACACATTAAGTCATCATAGCTGTGCTAATAGCATTAGCCGAAACGCATCCACAACCAAACAAACATTAGCTCATCCACTCATTCACATGTGTGTGCCCAATGGTCCGCTTCTCCGCTCCACCGCTCCTCCGCTATAGGCCCTGGTACTCCCGATCCGCCGGACTCAGGAGAATTATGGGACGTGCTTCTGCCCTCCATCCGCTTCACAGCTCATCCGCTCCAGGCCCAGCTACCCCCTGTCCGCCCCCCCCCCCACCTAAACAAACTGTTACACACATATACACAAACGCACACACAAACACACACACACACACACACACACACAAGAACACACAAACACACAAACACACACACACACACACACACCTTAAGTCATCATAGCTGTGCTAATAGCTCCCAAGCTTCCCCGCCTCTGAGAGGAGAAACAATACCTCCGCTACTCCGCTCCTCCGCTTCTCAGCTCCACCGCTCCTCCGCTATGGGCCCTGGTACCCCCCCCCCACCTAAACACACTCACACACACACAAAAACACCCAAACACACACACGCGCACACACACACACACACACACACACACACACACAAACACACCTTAACTCATCATAGCTGTGCTAATAGCATTAGCCGAAATGCATCCACTACCAAACAAACATTAGCTCATCCACTCATTCACATGTGTGTGCCCAATGGTCCGGGAGCTCCAATCATACGTCCGGGGGATCTATATCTGGAGAAGGCTCACAGTGGCCGGTCTAAGGCGTCCTACTGCCCCCAAACTTCCCATCCTCTGCCTTTGAGAAGAGAAAAATTACCTCCACTCCTCCATTCCTCCGCTTCTCCGCTCCAATGCTCCTCCGCGAAGGGCCCTGGTACCCCCCCCACCTAAACAAACTCTCACACATACACACACGAACACACTCACACAGACACAAAAAAAAAACAAACACACACACACACACACACACACACACACACACACACCTTAATTCATCATAGATGTGCTAATAGCATTAGCCGAAACGCATCCACAACCAAACAAACATTAGGTCATCCACTCATTCACATGTGTGTGCCCAATGGTAATCCCTGTCCGCGACCCCCCCTCCCCCACCAAAAGAGCCTTTCACACACACACACACACACACACACACAAAGACAGTCACACACACACAGACACACACATATACACATAAACACACCTTAAGTCTTCATAGCTGTGCTAATAGCTTTAGCCGAA
>NW_028233999.1:242500-307500 GCF_037954325.1 Fistularia commersonii
AGGAACACCGGAACAGCCCCTTTCAGGTTCACGGAGGCAAACCGGGCCGGGGAGGGCTTTCCCCTGGTACTCCTACATGGAGTACCAGGGGAAAGCCTGTACAACAAGTCCCTACACACTTCGAACACGGCTGTTATCACCCTGTTCCTGCATTACAATCACACCCATTTGCTTTTGATCTCACTGTCTGCCACCGTACGGAAAAAGCGCGGGGGGGGGGGGGGGGGGGACACACACATAAGGGCATTCGTTCTGTATGGAATCAGAAATTAATAGTGTTAACGCTTTGCCAGAAATTCATAATGCTCGACAAAAAAAAAGAAAATTCAAGGGAAATCATTAAATAATTAGGTGGAGAAAATAAAATTAAAAACGAAAAAAAAAATTGCAAGGGGAATATAACATGTAATTAAGTTGGCCGTTCACAAGGAATCTCAGACATCAAACTGTATATTTTTTGGTTTTTGGATTTTTCCATAAGTTTTAAGGATTTTTTTTTTATAATTCAAAATCGTTTATGAAGAAATTAAAATTTGGGGAACAGTTTTGCATTCTGTTTTTGTGAATGAAGAACTTGGCCAGGCCAGTAGATCTGCGTGTTACCGGCTGGGTCTTTTACGGAGGAATAATATGTGTGACACGTCTCTTGCTTTGCAGAACTGGAGGAAGTTAAGTTTATTTTCAAGCAAATAAAAACACAACGGACAGACCAGAAGTTGGGACTGGCCCTTCAAAATAAAACGAAAATAACTGAGAGCATATTTCTCAGATAACAACATCGATGTCCGGAGAAGGTGCAGCTTTGCCGCTCTGCGGGGTCCTGTAGACCCCCCCCCCCCCCCTTCATACACGCATGCAATACGCCTCGAAACGCATCGCTCGCACCGACGCGGGGAATCCTTTACCAAGCTTCCACAACAACGGCGAGAATCTCGTCGCTTCGGCCGCCGTTAGGAGGAAGGGGGGGGGGGGGGGGGGGCATTAAGGGGGAGAGAGAGAGAGAGAGACATGGAGATTTTCTCAGCCTCTCATTCTTTTTTTTTTTTTTTTTTTTTAATTGAACATTAATAGTACACACAAATATACAAATGTACAAATAAACGTGGCACGGTAGAACTGAATGTCAATGAAACAACCAGGGATGAGGAAGAAAAGGACATAAGGACAAGTTAATAGTGTTAACGCTTTGCCAGAAATTCATAATGCTCGACAAAAAAAAAGAAAATTCAAGGGAAATCATTAAATAATTAGGTGGAGAAAATAAAATTAAAAACGAAAAAAAAAATTGCAAGGGGAATATAACATGTAATTAAGTTGGCCGTTCACAAGGAATCTCAGACATCAAACTGTATATTTTTTGGTTTTTGGATTTTTCCATAAGTTTTAAGGATTTTTTTTTTATAATTCAAAATCGTTTATGAAGAAATTAAAATTTGGGGAACAGTTTTGCATTCTGTTTTTGTGAATGAAGAACTTGGCCAGGCCAGGAGATCTGTGAGTTACCCCTCAATACCGGCTGGGTCTTTTACGGAGGAATAATATGTGTGGCACGTCTCTTGCTTTGCAGAACTGGAAGAAGTTAAGTTTATTATGCTAGACAAAAAAAGAAATTGAAAGGAAATAATTAAATAAATAGATAGACAAATGAAATTAAAAACGAAAAAAAAAAATAGGAGAAACATTACTTCCGCTCCTCCAATCCTCTGTTTCTCAGCTCCACCGCTCCTCCGCTATTGGCCCTGGTACCCCCGATCCTCCGAACTCAGGCGAATTGCGTGACGTGCTTCTGCTATTCTCCGCTCGTCCGCTTTTTCCGCTTTGGGGCTTGGAACCCCTGAACCGCTGGACATAAGCGAATCACGGGCAGGATTTCTGCCCTCCTCCGCTCCTCCACTCATCCGGTACAGGCCCTGGTACTCCATGTCCGCGACCCCCTCCACCTTAACAAACTGTCACAAACACACACACACACACACACACATATACACACGCACACAAACACACTTACACACACCTTAACTCATCATAGCTGTGCTAATAGCATTAGCCAAAACACATCCACAAGCACACAAACATGATCTCATCCACTCATTCACATGTGTGTGCCCAGAGGTCCGGGAGCTCCATGTTGTAAATGGGCGGTACTTTTACCTATAGGTGGCGCTACTGCTATATCAGTGTGTTACGTCTGTGTGTTTTTGCGTCTTAACAAAGGAAGAAGAACGTTCCGTGATTTTTTCTTTCATGCTGCCTGCAATAAAGTTTGTTCTTAAAATACAATAGGTTATGGGCCCAGAGTGTCTCTAAAAGGCTGGATTACACTGAATATTTTGTGTGATAGTGAACAGTATTGTGGGAACTCACAATGGAGGACAAGCTGTTTATCGACAAGCTGAGCGGACCGGAGAATTGGGCAACGTGGAAGTTTCAAATGGAACATCTGCTAAAGGCTAAAGGACTGTGGCGAATGCTAACAGAGGAAGACACATTAGCCCCAGATGCTAACGCAGCAGCACAGGGTGAGTTCACGAAACAGAGAGAGAAAGCGTTCTCTGTGTTAGTGCTCAATGTAAGTTCATCCCTGTTGTACCTGATTACAAACTGTAAGACTCCCAAAGAAGTGTGGACTACACTGAAAGATATTTTTGAAAGAGACACGCTGGCAAATAAACTATTTCTGAAGAAGAAATATTTCAGGTGCGAAATGAAGGAAGGAGATGGTTTGACTGAGCACCTCAAACAAATGAAAGAACTGACTGACCAGTTATCAGCAATAGGAGCTGTAATTGAAGAGGAAGACCAAATTGTAACATTGTTGGGAAGTTTACCACCAAGTTACGCTACAGTTGTCACTGCACTGGAAACAAAGATTGACAACCTGACACTCAAATTTGTTCAACAAGCGTTAATCGATGAGGAACAAAAGCGAGTGAATGCTAATGATTACAGTGGTGGTCCTTCAGGTGGTGCAGCAGCAATGTCATCACAGGTGTGTGGCAATCTGCAGGATCGCTCCAAAGCAGTGGGAGCAGGACAAAGCACGTGGAGATGCTATAAATGTGGGAAGGAAGGCCACATTAAACGTGACTGTCCAAGCTGGAAAAACAAATCAAAAAAGAAAATCCACAAAGCTAAAAATGTGGCGTGTGAGGATGAGGATGGTTCATCTGAAAGTGCCTTTGTAGCTAGAAGGGAAAGCTCAGAAAAACCACATCAGTTTGAGTGGTTAATTGATTCTGGAGCATCAAAGCACATGACATGCGAGCAAGGAATTCTTAAGGAATACCAGCAGTTCTCAAAAGAACAGTCAGTGAAGCTCGGTGACGGCAGGGTGGTTGATGCCCTGGGAATTGGAAATGTCAACATGACAATGACCTTCAAGTCAAGCAGGGTAAAAAATGCTACGATGTATGATGTGCTGCATGTTCCAAAACTTTCTGGGAATTTATTCTCAGTGGGAGCTGCCACCAAAAAGGGAAATACGGTTCAGTTTAAGAGGTCCTGCTGCTACATTCGTGGAAAAGATGGAACTCTTAAAGGAATGGGAACACGAAGAGCTGATGGACTATATCAGCTAGATGTGAAAGGAAATGAATCAGTCACTCACAGTGCATCAGTAGCTGCTATCTTGTGGCACCGGCGCCTCGGTCACACTACCAAGCTGAAGGAACTAAAAGGTCTGGTGAACGGAGTGGACTTCTCTGCAGACAAAGAAGTTCCCTTCTGTGAAGGATGTGTGGAGGGCAAGCTGGCTAAAAAGCCATTCAAGTCGATTGGAGAAATACGTTCCGAGCGCAAGATGCAGTTAATTCATCGTGATGTCTGTGGTCCCATGCAAACTGAATCTATAAGTGGATCCAAATATTTTGTGACTTTCACAGACGATTACTCAAGATGCTCCAAGGTATACTTCATGAAACAGAAGAATGAAGTGCTGTGTAAATTCAAGGAATTTGAGAAGACATTCACAAATGAGTGTGGACTAAGCATCCAGAGGCTGAGAACAGACAATGGTGGTGAGTACACCTCAAGGGAGTTTCAAGAATATTTGAAGGTTCAAGGCATCCACCATGAAATGACTGGACCTCACTCATCACAGCAAAACGGAGTTGCTGAAAGAAAAAATAGAACACTCGTTGAAGCAGCAAGGAGCATGTTGTCTCATGCTAAGTTACCAAAGATGTTCTGGGCAGAGGCTGTTGCCACAGCAGCTTACATACAGAACAGGCTGCCTACTTCTGTCCTGAAGGGAGAGACACCGTACCAGAGATGGTGTGGGAAAAAACCTAATGTGGGTCACATGAAGGTGTTTGGCTGTATTGCCTATGCACTTGTCCCAGATGAAGAGAGAAAGAAGCTGGACAAAAAGACTGTGAAGCCGCGCTTCGTGGGATATGCAAACAATGCCAGAGGCTATCGCCTGTACGATGAAGAGAAGAGGAGGATTCTGATCCGTCGAGATGTCGTCTTTGATGAATCCAACTTTAACTTGAAGCAGGAATCGAAAGTACACTGCACAGACACCGAGATAACTATGAAAATAGATGAGAGTGAAACAAAACATGACGAAGTCACTGTTGAGAGCACTGTCAGAAAAAATGACAGAATCAGAAAGCCTCCAATAAGATTTGGATATGATGAGTTTGCTGATGTAGTGACTGTTGATCATTATGCAAACATGTGTTGCGTGACAGAGCCACTCTCACTAAAAGAGGCAATGGAGAGTCCTCATGCAAAAGACTGGCAGGAGGCAGCTGACTTGGAATATGAGTCACTGCTGGAAAACGACACATGGGACTTAGTCGACTTGCCAAGAGACAGAAAGGCAGTAGGATCCAGATGGGTGTTCAAAGTCAAGCATCGCAGTGATGGAAGAGTGGAACGATACAAGTGTAGACTCGTTGCACAGGGCTACACACAGTTGTATGGCGCTGACTATGATGAAACGTTTTCACCAGTGGTACGATTGAGCTCTATTCGTACATTACTGTCCTTTGCTGTTCAAAAGGGTCTACATGTCCACCAGATGGATGTTGTAACTGCATTCCTCAATGGACACCTGGAAGAAGAAATATACATGGAGCAACCTGAGGGCTTCATCAAAACAGGGCAGGAACATCTGGTATGCAAACTAAAAAAATCAATCTATGGACTGAGACAGTCTCCTCGCTGTTGGAACAAGGCTTTTACGGAGTTCATGATGGAAATTGGATTCAAACAGAGCACATCAGACCCCTGCGTGTTTGTGAGATCAAGACAAGAGCTTGAAATGCTAGCAGTTTACGTGGATGATTTGATCCTGATTACAGAGTCCACTGAGAGCATGGACGAGCTCAAAGCAGCTCTCAAGGAGTGCTACAAGATGAAAGACATGGGTGAGCTGTCCTACATCCCAGGCATCTCTGTCATCCAAGATAAAGAAAAGAATCGTATCATTCTTCAGCAGAAGCATTACATTGAAGCCATACTTCGGAAGTATGGAATGGATAATGCAAATCCTGTGGCAACTCCTGCAGATGCCAACGTCAGGCTAAAAAGGAGTGATGGTGTCAGTATGTCAGTGCACCAGCATACCTATCAGTCAATGGTTGGAAGTCTGCTGTATGCTGCCATGGCGACAAGACCGGACATAGCTCAAGCTGTGAGTGCTGTGTCGAAGTTCAATGCAAATCCAGATGCTTCACATCTGACTGCTGTAAAGAGGATACTTCGATACTTGAAAGGGACATTAAATCTTGCTCTGAAATATGAGAGCTCAGACTCCGGAGCTTTAATCGGATACTCGGATGCTGACTGGGCTGGAGATCAAGATGATCGCCGGTCAACAACAGGCGACATCTTCCTTCTGAGTGGAGGAGCAGTAAGCTGGCTCAGCAAGAAACAATCAACAGTAGCACTTTCAACAGCAGAAGCTGAATACATCTCACTCAGTCAAGCAGCTCAAGAAGGAATCTGGCTGAAACGACTACTGTGTGATCTCGGTGTAGAGTCTGTGTCCACAGTGATCCTTGAAGATAACCGAGGAGCCATCGCAATTGCAAAGAATCCTGTAAATCACTCCAGGACCAAACACATAGACATTCGCTACCACTATATCCGTGAATGTGTGCAGAATGGACAAATTGAACTGCGATATTGTCCAACAAATGATATGAAAGCGGATATCTTTACCAAGCCACTCGGTAGACAGAGATTTGAATATCTCAGGGGCGAGATCGGACTCTTTTTTGTTTAAAAATGCTTGACAGGTGTACGAAGAACGCTGCCGAGTCAAAGCGATTTCTAAAAAATGTGAAAAAGAGTTCCAGTATAACCAATGTGATAGGAATACTGTCTTAAAAATGGGGTGTTAAACAAGTTTACAGTTTTTGTTGTCGTGGAAGAACACAGCTTTGAAATATTATTTTCTCAGGACTTGGTGCTATTGGTAAAAGTAAGTGGGAGTGTTGTAAATGGGCGGTACTTTTACCTATAGGTGGCGCTACTGCTATATCAGTGTGTGACGTCTGCGTGTTTTTGCGTCTTAACAAAGGAAGAAGAACGTTCCGTGTTTTTTTCTTTCATGCTGCCTGCAATAAAGTTCGTTCTTAAAATACAATACTCCAGTCATACGTCCGGGGAATCCATGTCCGCAGAAGGCTCCCATTGGCCGGTCTAAGGGGTCCTGCTGCCTCAAAGATTCCCCGCCTTTGAAAAGAGAAACATTACCTCCGCTTCTCAGCTCAACCGCTCCTCCGCCATGCGCCCTGGTACTCCCGATCCTCGGAGCTCAGGCGACTTGCGTGACGTTCTTCTGCTCTCCTCCCCTCCTCCGCTTCCCCGCTCCTCCCCTCCTCCGCTATTGGCCCTGGTACTCCCGCCCTGGAAGCCCGAACCGCTGGACATATGCGAATCACGGTCCGGGCTTCCGCCCTCCTCTGCTCTTCCGCTCCTCCGCTCCTCCCCTCCTCCGCTAATGGCCCTGGTACTCCCGATCCTGCGAACTCGGGCGAATTGTGTGACGTCCTTCTGCTCTCCTCCCCTCCTTCGCTTCTCCGCTCCTCCGCTTTTCCGCTTTGGGCCCTGGAACCCCGAAACGCTGGACATAAGCGAATCACGGTCCAGGCTTCTGCCCTCCTCCGCTTCTCAAGTCCTCCGCTCCTCCGTATTTGGCCCTGGTAATCCCGATCCTCCGAACTCAGGCGAATTTCGTGACGTGTTTCTGCTCTCCTCCCCTCCTCCGCTTCTTCGCTCCTCCGCTTTTCCACTTTGGGCCCCGGAACCCCCGAACCGCTGAACTTAAGCGAATCACGGGCAGGGCTTCTGCCCTCCTCCGCTCCTCAGTACATCCGGTCCAGGCTATGGTACTCCATGTCCGCGACCCCCTCCACCTAAACAAACTGTCACGCACACGTTCACACGCACACGCACACACACACACACACGCACACCCAGACACACACACACGCACACATACACACGCACACACACACACACAAACACACACACCTTAACTCATCATAGCTGTGCTAATAGCATTAGCCGAAACGCATCCACAAGCACACAAACATTATCTCATCTACTCATTCACATGTGTGGGCCCAGAGTTCCGGGAACTCCAATCATACGTCCGGGGGATCTTTGTCCGGAGTATGCTCACATTAGCCAGTCTAAGGGGTTCTTCTGCCCCCCAGCTTCCCCGCCTTTGAGAAGAGAAACATAACTCCGCTCCTCCGCTCCTCAGCTCCTCCGCTCCTCCGCTATGGGCCCTGGTACTCCCGATCCTCCGAACTCAGGCGAATTGCTTGACGTGCCTCTGCTCTCCTATAAGCCCCTACACACTTCTAACACGGCTGTTATCACCCTGTTACTTCATAAACAATGACACCCATTTGCTTTTGATCTCTGTGTCTGCCACCGTACGGAAAAAGCGCGGGGGGGGGGGGGGCGGGAGACATAAGGGCATTCGTTCTGTATGTAATCAGAAGTTAATAGTGTTAACGGTTCGCGAGAAATTTTTAATGCTAGACAAAAAAAGAAAATTAAAAGGAAATAATTAAATAAATAGATAGAAAAATCCTCCTCCGCTCCGGGCCCTGGTACTCCTGAACCTCTGGACATAAGCGAATCAGGCTCCAGTCCCTGGTAGTCCCTTTCCGCGGGACTTAGGCGAATTGTGGGCCGGGCTTCCGCTCTCCTCCGCTCCTCCGCTCCTCCGCTCCTCTGCTCCGGGCCCTGGTACTCCCGAACCGCTTGACATAAGCGAATCAGGCTCCAGGCCCTGGTACTCCCTTTCCGCGGGACTCAGGCGAAATGTCGGCCGGACTTCCGCTCTCCTCCGCCCCTCCGCTCCTCCGCTCCTCCGCTCCTCCGCTCATCCACTCCTCTGCTCCGGGCCCTGGTACTCCCGAACCGCTGGACTTAAGCGAATCAGGCTCCAGGCCCTGGTACTCCCTTTCCGCGGGTCTCAGACGAATTGTCGGCCGGGCTTCCGCTCTCCTCCGCTCCTCCGCTCCTCCGCTCATCCACTCCTCTGCTCCGGGCCCTGGTACTCTTGAACTGCTGGCCATAAGCGAATCACGCTTCAGGCTATGGTACTCCCTGTCCGCGGGATTTAGGAGTATTGTGGGCCGTGCTTCCGCTCTCCTCCGCTCCTCTGCTCATCCGCTCCTCCGCACATCCGCTCCTCCGCTCATCCGCTCATCCCCTCTTCCGCTCCTCCGCTCCAGGCCCTGGTACTCCTGAACTGCTAGACAGAAACGAATCACGCTCAAGGCCCTGGTCTCACAAACCGAGGGACTTAGGCGAATTGTGGCCCTGACTTCCGCTCTCCTCCGCTCCCACGCTTTTCCGCTCTTCCGCTCATCCGCTCCTCCGCTCCCCCGCTCCGGGCCCTAGTACTCCCGAACCGCTGGACATAAGCGAATCAGGCTCCAGGCCCTGTACTCCCTTTCCGCGGGACTTAGGCAAATTGTCGGCCGGGCTCCTCCGCTCCTCCGCTCCTCCACACCTGTCCCTGGCACTCCTGAACTGCTGGACATCATTAAAGCACGCTCCAGGCCCTGGTACTCCCTGTCCTTGGGAAACCCCCCCCCCCCCCCCCACCCACCAAAACAAATTCTCACACACACATAAACACACGCACACACATAAACACACACACATAAACACACACAAACACACACAGACACACACACAAACACACACACACACACACACACACACACACACACACACAGACACACACACACACACACACACACACACACACACCTGAACTCATCATAGCTGTGCAAATAGCATTGGCCGAAACGTATCCACAACAAAACAAACATTAGCTCATCCACTCATTCACATATGTGTGTGCCTAGAGGTACGGGAGCTCCAGTCATACGTCCGAGTGATCTATGTCCGGAGAAGGCTCACATTGGCCGGTCTAAGGGGTTCTTCTGCCCCCAAGCTTCCCCGCCTCTGAGAGGAGAAACATTACCTCCGCTCCTCCGCTTCTCAGCTCATCTGCTCAAGGCCCTGGTACTCCCTGTCCGCGACCCCCCCCCCCCCCCACCTAAACAAATTCACACTCACACACACGCACACACACACACGCACAGACACACACACACACACACACACACACATACACACAAACACACCTTAACTCATCATAGCTGTGCTAATAGCATTAGCCGAAACGCATCCACAACCAAACTGTTGCGTTTAAGTTCGCAGCTTCTTCGTTTTCCATGTTTCGGAAGGAATTCACAAGTTTGCCTTGTTTGAATCGTCTTTCATTTTCTTCTTCACAGCTCCGGGAATCAACATCGGTTAGCCATGGGACATGTACAGTACAGAGTGAGGGAAAAATTCCTGCCAGCACCGCTATACCAAAAAAAAAAACACTGACGTAGAAGTTAACGTCAAGTTAGCTGAACAGTCGCGAAAAACTAAAACAAGTCCCAAACCTTGCCATAAAGTGCCATGCATTTCCTGAGAGTAGATACAAATACAACATATGTATACTAGAATGTAAACTCAAATAAAACTAATGAGATCACCTATCTCAACACCCCCTCTTGATCTCAACATCCAAAAAAAATCTTTGGACATTTGAATTTCCAAATAACCACTTTTTGAATTGTTCTATTTTTACCTTTGTCATGAGTTTTGTCGAGATGTCTGCCAACATGTCCTCTGATGGACAATAGATAAGATTTATTTTACCCTCACTGAGTGCTTCATGAATGAAATGATATTTTACATCAATGTGTTTTGACCTTTGTCTGTTTACAGGATTCTTACTCAGTGCGATGGCCCCCTGATTGTCTCCGTAGATTGTTGTGCAACTGTACATTTTGTTGTCCATACCGTTTAACAGTTGAGACAGATGCATGTTTTCTTGTGCGGTGGTGGCTCGGCCGATGTATTCAGCCTCACATGTTGACAGGGCCACTGTGGGCTGTTTCCTTGACTTCCATGCAATGGCTGGGCCTTGTTTTGTTAAACTGAAACAGTAGCCTGTAGCGCTACGTCTGTCTTCGACAGACCATGCCCAGTCTGAATCACTGTAAGCTATCAGGTTCAAATCCTCCTTATTTTTCTTGAAACTTAGTTCATAATCAGCTGTCCCCTTCAAATACCTCAGGACATGTTTTGCAGCTACTAAGTTTTTTACTTTTGCCATTGCCAGATTCTGTGATCGTTTGCTCACTATCCAGCTGATATCAGGTCTGGTGCAAGTCATGGCATAAAAAAGACTGCCTACAATCTCACGATATTCTTTGGGGTCGACAGGTTCACTTTGCTCATTTTCATCAGCTACAGGGATGCCCTCTAATTTTTGCTCACTTGGAGTAGATCTTGCTTTACATTCTGACATTCCAAATCTCTCTAGCATTTTTAGGATGTACTTTGTCTGGTTCATTTTGATTTCATCCCCCTTTTGTTCAAATTGTATTCCCAAAAAATATGATAGTTTCCCCAGGTCTTTCATGTTACACTTGAATGTCATGTTCTGTTTAAATGTGCTGAGTGCATCATTGCTGCTTGCTGCAATAATGAAATCTTCTTCTTCTTCTTTCGGCTTTTCCCGTCAGGGGTCGCCACAGCGAGTCAACCTTCTCCATCTAACCCTATTCTCTGTATCTTCCTCTCTCACACCAGCTATCTTCATATCCTCTCTCACTACGTCCATAAATCTTCTCTTTGGTCTTCCTCGAGACCTATTGCCTGGCAGCTCCATTTCCAGCATCCGTCTACCAATATATTCACTATCTCTTCTCTGTACATGACCGAACCATCTCAGTCTGGCTTCTCTGACCTTCTCTCCAAAACATCAAACATGTGCCGTCCCTCTGATAGACTCATTCCTGATCCTATCCATCCTGGTCACTCCCAAAGAGAACCTCAACATCTTCATCTCTGCAACCTCTAGTTCTGTCTGCTGTCTTTTGGTCATTGGAACAGTTTCTAGTCCATACATCATCGCTGGTCTCACCACTGTCTTGTACACCTTTCCTTTTATTCTGGCAAATAGTCTTCTATCACATAGTACCCCTGACACTTTTCTCCACCCATTCCAACCTGCTTGGACCCGTCTCTTCACCTCTTTTACGCACTCTCCGTTGCTCTGGACTGTTGACCCTAAGTACCTGATATCCTCCAGCTTCTTGATCTCCACTCCCTGTAGCCTCACCGCTCCACCCGAGTTCCTCTCGTTCACACACATATATTCTGTCTTGCTGCGACTAACTTTCATTCCTCTCCTTTCCAGAGCATACCTCCACCTCTCTAGATTTTCCTCTACCTGTTGTCTGCTCTCACTACAGATCACAATGTCATCCGCAAACATCATGGTCCATGGGGATTCCTGTCTAACCTCATCTGTCAGCCTATCCATCACCATTGCGAACAAGAAGGGGCTCAGAGCTGATCCCTGATGGAGTCCCACCTCCACCTTGAACTTCTCGGTTACCCCTACAGCACACCGTACCAGTGTCTCACAGCTGGCATACATGTCCTGCACCAGTCTAACATACTTCTCTGCCACTCCAGACTTCCTCATACAATACCAGAGCTCCTCTCTTGGCACCCTGTCATATGCTTTTTCTAGGTCTACGAAAACGCAATGCAGCTCCCTCTGGCCTTCTCTGTACTTTTCTATTAGCATTCTCAACGCAAATACTGCATCTGTAGTACTCTTCCTAGGCATGAAGCCATACTGCTGTTCACAAATGCTGACTTCTGCTCTCAGTCTAGTTTCCACTACTCTTTCCCATAACTTCATTGTATGGCTCATCAACTTTATCCCTCTGTAGTTGCCACATTTCTGCACATCCCCTTTATTCTTAAAAATAGGCACCATCACACTTTGTCTCCATTCTTCAGGCATCTCCTCACTCTCTAAGATCCTGTTGAATAATCTAGTCAGAAAATCTACCGCTGCCTCTCCTAGACACTTCCACACCTCCACAGGTATATCATCAGGACCAACTGCTTTTCCACTCTTCATCCTCTTCAATGCCTTCCTCACTTCACTTTTACTCATTTTTGCTACTTTGTGGTCTACAATAATCACCTCTTCTACCCTTGCCTCTCTTTCATTTTCCACATTCATCAGCTCTTCAAAGTACTCTTTCCATCTTCCTGTCACTCTTCTAGCATCCGTCAATACATTTCTCTCTCTGTCCTTTATCACCCGGACCTGCTGTACATCCTTTCCATCTTTATCTCTCTGTTTCGCCAACCTGTATAGATCATTTTCACCCTCCTTACTATCCAACCGAGCATACAAGTCATCATAAGCCCTTTGTTTTGCCTTTGCTACCTCTATCTTTACCTTTCGCCGCATCTCCCTGAACTCCTGTCTGTTCTCTTCAGTCCTCTCAGTATCCCACTTCTTCTTCGCGAACCATTTTCTCTGTATACACTCCTGCACTTCCTCATTCCACCACCAAGTCTCCTTATCTACTTTCCTACCAGATGACACACCAAGTACTCTTCTACCTGTCTCCCTGATAACACTAGCTGTTGTTGTCCAATCATCTGGAAGCTCTCCCTGACAACCCAGACCCTTTCTCAACTCCTCCCTGAAAACCATGCAACACTCTGCTGCAATAATTAAATCATCTACCCAAAGCAAACCTTCTCCACGGCTCTAAACTCGTTCGTCGCCGCTACTTGTGGAACACCGGATGGCTTTCTCCCTCCGCTTCGTTACATTTTATGGCCGCTAGATGGCGGCATCCGACTGTGCACAGCGCTGGAGCATCAGATTCCAATGACGACCTGCCAAATTTTCCTGAACTGATTTCTGCATGAACACCCTCACACTTGTCACATTTGCTGTTGGAGAAAATGTTTCCTCAAAATCCGTGCCATACTTTTGACTGTAGCCCTTAGCAAAATAATGAGCTTTATATTTGTTTGTGCCATCTTCATTTCTATTTAGCGCATACGCCCAGCCCCCCCCCCCCCCCACTGCACACTTGCCTTGGGGTAGCTGTGTTAGGGTAAAAGTGTTGTTCTCTCTCAATGACTCCATCTCTTCGTCCATAGATTTCATCCACTTGTCAGCATTGAGGGAACTCCTTGCCTCTTTTTATGTCTGTGGGACACCACACGCCAGTCTATAACAGTAGTCAATGTTAGTGAACACTTGGTCATCGTCAATAGCACTAATCACATAACCATTAAAGTAACTGGGCTTCTTTTTGGTTCTAGTTGATCGTCTCACATTGTCTGCACTGCTTGGCTGTGTCACACGGTCAGATACGGGGTTGCCCATTTCCAAGGTGTACAAAGGTGTACAAGACAGTGTTGAGCCCAGCGATGATATATGCACTAGAAACTGTTACAATGACCGAAAGATAGCAGGCAGAACTAGAGGTTGCAGATATGAGGATGTTGAGGTTCTCTTTGGGAGTGACCAGGATGGATAGGATCAGGAATGAGTCTATCAGAGGAACAGCACATGTTCGATGTTTTGGAGAGAAGGTCAGAGAAGCCAGACCGAGATGGTTCGGTCATGTACAGAGGAGGGATAGAGAATATATTGGTAGACGGATGCTGGAATTGGAGCTGCAAGGCAAGAGGTCTCGAGGAAGACCAAAGAGAGGATTTATGGACGTGGTGAGAGAGGAGATGAAGGCAGTTGGTGTGAGAGAGGAGGATACGGAGAATAGGGTTAGATGGAGAAAGTTGACTCGCTGTGGCCACACCTGACAGGAAAAGACAAAAGAAGAAGAAGAAGAAGAAGAAGAAGAAGAAGAAGAAGAAGAAGAAGAAGAAGAAGAAGAAGAAGAAGAAGAAGAAGAAGAAGAAGAAGAAGAAGAAGAAGAAGAAGAAGAAGAAGAAGAAGGAGAAAAAGAAGAAGAAGAAGAAGAAGAAGAAGAAGAAGAAGATGAAGAAGAAGAAGAAGAAGAAGAAGTAAGAAAGAGAGGGTGGGGGGGAAGCAAACCTTCTTCACGGCTCTAAGCTCGTTCGTCGCCGCTACTTGGGGAACACTGGATGGCTTTCTCCCTCCACTTCGTTACATTTTATGGCCGCTAGATGGCGGCATCCGACTGTGCACAGCGCTTGAAGCCCCACCAGGTGATCTGGCAGCTGTGTATGAGAGGAATAAACGAGTGGGGCCGTGAGTGCAATAAATCCCCCTCCACTTCTTACATGGATGTTATCACCCTGTTACTGTATTTTAACGATACCGCTGTGTTTTCCACCTCAATGTTAAGCCGATTTTTAAACATTAAAAACCAAATTGCTCGATTCAGTGACACCGAGGCCGTGAGTGGAGGACTTATGGAGTCGACTCCTCCGCTTATTCATATGTGCATGTCTGGTGCTCCCGGAGCTTCACGCCGACGTCACGGGGATCCGTGTCCGAAGAAGGTGCACCTTGGCCGGTCTGCGGGGTCCTGTTGACCGGAAGCTGAGACTGGCCCTTCGAAATAACACGGAAAATAATTGAGAGCATATTTCTCAGTTGACAACGCCCCCACTTGCTCTCATATTATTGGTATCTTTGCCCATTTACATCAAAATAAAATACTCATGACCCAAACAACAACTTTGAAAAATTCAACAACTTAAACTGCGATGCAGGCTTTGTCATAACATCTGCCGGCATCTCTTGTGTTGGACAATACTGTAGGGCTACCTTTCCACATATTTTCTTTGTGACATCTTAACACACTCTTCTGACTGACATATTTTCTGGGTATTGATTTTGATCACTTTGGCCAAGTCCTTCATTTTAAATCTAGCTGTAAGCATGATTTTCACCTCTTTCATTACTTCCTCATCACTCGCAGCTATGATTAAATCATCTACCCATATTATGATGATGACCTTGTCATTTTGGTTTTCTTTGACATAGACACAATGATCTGCTTCATTCTGAATAAAGTCGTTGTCAATCAAGTAAGAATGGAGCATCAGATTCCAATGACGACCTGCCAAATTTTCCTGAACTGATTTCTGCATGAACACCCTCACACTTGTCACATTTGCTGTTGGAGAAAATGTTTCCTCAAAATCCGTGCCATACTTTTGACTGTAGCCCTTAGCAAAATAACGAGCTTTATATTTGTTTGTGCCAACTTCATTTCTTTTTAGCGCATACACCCACCCCCCCACCCCCACTGCACACTTGCCTTGGGGTAGCTGTGTTAGGGTCAAAGTGTTGTTCTCTCTCAATGACTCCATCTCGTCGTCCATAGATTTCATCCACTTGTCAGCATTGAGGGAACTCCTTGCCTTTTTAAATGTCTGTGGGACACCACACGCCAGTCTATAACAGTAGTCAATGTTAGTGAACACTTGGTCATCGTCAATAGCACTAGTCACATAACCATTAAAGTAACTGGGCTTCTTTTTGGTTCTAGTTGATCGTCTCACATTGTCTGCACTGCTTGGCTGTGTCACACGGTCAGATACGGGGCTGCCCATTTCCAAGGTGTACAAAGGTGTACAAGACAGTGGTGAGACCAGCGATGATGTATGGACTAGAAACTGTAGAAGAAGAAGAAGAAGAAGAAGAAGAAGAAGAAGAAGAAGAAGAAGAAGAAGAAGAAGAAGAAGAAGAAGTTAGAAAGAGAGGGTGGGGGGGAAGCAAACCTTCTCCACGGCTCTAAACTCGTTCGTCGCCGCTACTCGGGGAACACCGGATGGCTTTCTCCCTCCGCTTCGTTACATTTTATGGCCGCTAGATGAAGATCATCATCATCATCATCATCATCATCATCATCATCATCATCATCATCATCATCATCATCCTGATCTGAGCTCATCTCTGTCTGGGTTTGTTGCTCTGGAGATGGGTTTGTCACAAATTTTAGCAGTCTGTGTTTTTAGTACTCTTTCACTATTTGGATAATATACAAAATAAGCTGGACTATTTTTGGCATATCCAATGAAAACTCCCTTCTCACCTCTTGAGTCAAGTTTCTTTTTGTTGTGCTTGTATGCATAGCACACAGCACCAAACTTTTGCATTTGTGACACATTTGGTTTCTTTCCCGTCAACATAAAGTAAGCCGTCTGCTTTGTCCGATTATTAAAGCATCAGTTCCTGACCACCGCTGCTGTCTGCACTGCATGGGTCCACAATGTTTTGGGTAGGTTGCTTCCTAGTAACATGCACCATGCCATGTCGAATAAAGTCCTCCAGTTTCTCTTTGCTTTCCCGTTTTGGTGTGGTGAGTATGGCGCTGACGTTTCATGTCTAACACCCCGTTTAGTCATTAGTCCTTGGTACTCTTTTGACATAAACTCAGTACAATTGTCAGATCTCATACACTTAATCTTCCCATAAGGGGCAGTGTCTGCTAAGAATCTCTCTGTGGCACTCACTGTACCACTCTTTTGTTTGAGAAAGTACACAAAAATTGTGTTGGAATAATCATCAGTAAACGACAATGCAAATCTGTGTCCATCTATAGATATGGGATCTACTGGCCCTGCCAGATCTGTATGCACTAAATCAAACACCTTTGTTGCTCTTGCATCAGGCTCTCTGTTTCTGATCTGCACAAACTTCCCTTGAATACACACTTCACATGGTGATACAGGTTTTTCAGTTTTCCCTTTGATTACCATACCATCAATCACTTTTGTCAACTTTTGTACATCGCTCTAATTACAATGGCCGAAAATTTCATGCCATGTTTGTAAATCAAAACACCCTTTGCATTTGTCATTACTTTCATCTGCTGTAGATAGGTAGTAAAGTGTGTTCTGCACATGAATAGGAAATACAGTACCGTCACTCATTTTGACTATGTCTTTTCCTTCATTGAAGATTACCGTTGCTCCGTTTGCTGTGGCGGCCATCACAGAAAAAATGTCCTGTGGACAGGAAGGGATGAACATTGCGTTTCTCAGTGGTGCTGTGTGGTGACGTCCTCTGCTGTCTATGAGGATCACCTCTGCCTCTCCCCGCTGCTTCGCCACGCCTTGACACTTGGTCGCGTCTGCCAGCTCAACATGGTGTGTGTCAGCTCTGAACGTCACTGAAAAACACGGAAGTCAGCAAATTTGAGCTTTTCTTCACTTTGAGTCACATGAACTGCAAATGGTTTGAACGATTCTGGAAGTCCCTTTAGCACCATAGCTATGAGAAGATCATCACTCATGACTTCCTCTGCATTTCTTAGCACCGTGATTATAGTCTCTGCCCTAATCACAAAGTCTGTTACGCTTTCATTGCTTCCTTTCTGCAGTTTTGTCAGGTCAGTATACAGGTTTATAATGCCAGGCTTCCCTTTACCTGCGTAATACTCTCGTAGCATCTTCAGTGCCTTTCTCCCATCATCTGCAGCTTCGCGCATGACCAGGCCTAGACTTTTGTCATCTAAAAACTGGATCCGTTCGGCATGGGCCATTTCATTCTGCTCCTTGTCCTTCGCCTCCTCGTCATCGTCATCAAATTCTGGAGTTTCACTCAGAATTGTGTCTTTGAGCCCCTGTAGCCGCATGCAGGTCAAGCATTTAGTCTCCCAGAGTTCATACTGCTTCTCATCTTCCACACCGAGACAGTCTCTGGTGGCGATTGGTAAATGTAACGGCAGGAGACCAAACTGATTGTTATGTTTGTACGGTAATGCCAATATCAATGTCTCATAACCCGACTATACAACCTCATCCAATTAACCAAAGTGAGACCTTGTCTATAATATGGGTATATTCCCAAGGATTGAGTCAGAGATTTGGAATTTTTCAGAATATAACAAATACCTCAGTCCTTCCTTTTCTGCCTTACGATCCATCCAAATGGCGATTACCAGCTAATTATTCTATGGTAACCAATAAAACTGTCATTGAGGGATTCACTCTAATGACAATACAAAAGACACCACCATTTTGTATGAAACGACAGTGTGGTAAGAAAGAGCATTATCTAGGCCAACTACAGTGTGACACTGTGCTAGATATGGAAACGGATAGACCGGTTAGGAAAACCTATGACTACTATAATAATAGTATATGTGAGGTTGGAAAGTGGGGAATGGGCGTGTGTGCCATGAATCTGACAGCCCTCAAGCCATTATTGGGCATTGAAACAAACCTCACCAAATCTGGTATACCACCATGGAGGATTTTTGCATTCCCACACAAATACGGTTATCCATACATGCCCAAAAACACATGTATGGATTTGTGGCAAACGAGCATTTCTGTATCTGCCTGAACATTGGTGTGGCACATGCTATTTGGCCCGATTAGGAAGTGCTATGACTTTTATACCAGAGCATAACATGACTCATAGCGTACAACTCATTAGGCCTATGGGACATGAACGTAGTCGAAGAGCCTTGATAAGTGACTCTAGAGGAATACTTATGACAATGTTCCCTAACTATGGTGTAGCCTACTCGGGACATCGAATGAATGAGGTCTGGGCGACATTACAGAACCTAACGTCAAGGGTTCTAGAATTGAATGGACTGATACAAAACAATCCAGAGACTATGGCTATGAAAGAAATGCTTTTACAAAATCGTGTGGCTTTAGATATTGTCTTAGCCAAGGAAGGTGGTGTATGTGCGATAATAGGACAACAATGTTGCACATATATCCCAGACACGCGAGACAATTTCACAGTAATTCATGACAAATTGACGACATTAAAGAACCAACTAGAGGGTAAAGAGGACAGTGATACTTTAATGTCGTTTTTACAGTTTGACCCTCTTGGATGGATCATCAACGGAACTTGGTGGCAAATACTTTTAAAGTGCCTTACACCTGTGATTGTGATTCTTATTTTGTTTTGTTTATTTACTATGTGCGTTATTCCTTGTTTGAGAAGCATGATTGCTAAAATGGCTTCCGCAGCCTTTGTCCAGATGGCAATAGTAGCAGTGCAGACCCAACCAAGGACTCACTACACTGGACAGATACATGAGCAACTGCCTATAAGTGATTCAGAAAAAGAAAATGATAACAATTTGACTGTGGAGGACGACGACCATGATGTTGTATGAAGTGTTATCTGTAAACTATGTACCAACATGGCATGATGATGCTGAAGAGTTTAACATTGTTCGGAGTCTCATAAACAGGAGAGAATTGTTAGAGTTTACTCTCTATTTCTATAACTATGTTATTTCGACTACTCACATGAAGTTAGCCAGACATGCTAGAGCACAAAAGACCTTTGTCCTCTAACAAGAGTTGGGCCCTCCAAGATATTCCAATGGTCGTAAACATCTTTAGATAAGAACCTACCCCCCCGTAAACGTAAATCTAAACGAGGATAAACACTTCTGGAGAGAAACCTGACCACCCCTGTATATCATCCTGGACAACTTCACATATGCATGAACTATACTATACAATGAATGTTGTTATGTAAATAAACACTTTCACACAATAACAAGCCGAGCAAGGAGGAACTCGGGGGGATTCTCTGGATCTTGGCTCCAAAGAGCGCGCTGAGTCTCCCCCTCTGCAGAGCACAAAAGAATAGTCGCTTGTCTGTGTTATTTCTTATGATAACCTCAGTCTCCTCTTTACAGGTTTTACCTTAGACCAGCATGAATTAGAATTACTCTCTAATAGCCGCGAGTGGAGCATCTACCTGCATGTCCAGAAGCTTCCTGTTCAGCAGGGCAGGTCGAATGGTGTTAAAAGCACTGGAGAAGTCAAAGAACATGACTCTCACAGTGCTTCCTGCCTCCTCCAGGTGTGTGTAGATTCTGTGCAGCAGGAAGATGATGGCGTCTTCCACTCCTATCCGTGGGTGGTATGCGAACCGCAGGGGGTCCAGCGAAGGTCCGACGACTGTGCCAAGGTGCCTCAGGACGAGCCTCTCCAGCGACTTCATGACGTGTGATGTCAGCGCCACCGGTCTGTAGTCGCTGTGTCTGCTGGGATGCTTCACCTCGGGCGCTGGAACCAGGCATGAGGTTTTCCACCGGTCGGGGACAACCATCTGGGTCAGGCTCAGGTTGAAGAGATGTGAGAAGATCCCACACAGCTGAGAGGCACATCCTTTCAGCACTCTGGGGCTGAGGCCGTCAGGGCCAGCAGCTTTCCTGGGACGAAGGCGGCTGAACCCTCTTCCCACCTCCTCAGCGGTGAAGGCAACAGGAGGGGGTGGAGAGAGTCCCAGTGGGGGGCAGGACGGCTGAGGTGTAAACGAGACATCGTCCATGGAAGCAGAAGAGGTGCGTGGGGGAGGGGGAAAGCTCCTTAAAGTGAGGGGTGAGGGCACGGGGGAAGGAAAGTCCTGAGAGGAGCTGGGGGGAGGGTGGGCGGAGGCACCTTCATCAAATCTGTTAAAAAACAGGTTTAGTTTGTTTGCCTCCTGCAAGTCTCCTTCCATCATCTGGCTTGCTTGTTTTCCATGGCCAGTGATGAGTTTGCAGTATCGTCGCTCTTCTCAGCGGCTCCAAACTGTCTTCAGCCGTCTTTGGGGGTTTCCTGGGCCCATAACCTGTTATCAGAGGTTATCTGTGCAGTAGATCTGCGTGCTACCCCTCAATACCGACTGGGTCTTTTACGGAGGAATAATATGTGTGACACGCCTCTTGTTTTACAGAACTGGAAGAAGTTGAGTTTATTTTCAAGCAAATAAAAACACTACGGACAGACCGGAAGCTGGGACTGGCCATTCAAAATAAAAGGGAAATAACTGAGAGCATATTTCTCAGATAACAACTGCACTTTCTGTCCAGAATTGAGATTCCCTGGAGTGATAGTCGGGGTAACTGTGGTTGTACGGTTCGGTGCGTCATTATATTTTTGGTCAGGAATACAAATTGTCGAGGCAGTGCGTTTCGTAACTTTATCAACTCTAATATGGGAGGCTTAAATCTGTGTGTAGTACAGAACTGTTCAAAGTCTAGAGGACTGCCATTGTCATCCATCAAGTCAATTCTTGACCATATACCTTTCTCAAAGCATTCCTTGTAAAACAGAGGTTTGTTGCCACGCAGTACATATCTATTGTTCCAAATTATTGTACTGTGTGGTGAGAAATTGTGTACATATATCATTTTCCATTATAATAGTATTTGTTTATGGAACTCTGAAAATTGGACAGGAATCTTGTTGATATCCAAGTCAGAGATAAGTAGAAGACTTAGGCCACCGACTATGTTGAATAAGTAGTTTGGAGTACAATACCAGAAAGAATGATGATGTTTGATCCAGGATTTCAACCAGTTCACCTTCAATGTCCCATTCAGGCAGTCCAACTCTATCACTTTCAGCCCTCCTTCACTTGTTTCTTTCACCATATGTGATTTTTTTAGATGGTGTGGTCTGTTCCTCCAGATAAAGTTGAAATTTATTTGGTTAATAGATTTGATGAGTTGATTTGGAGCAGCATTGGAATACACTGGGTATATACATCTGGATAAACATTCCATTTTACTCAAATATATCCGGCCTAATATTGATAAATCTCTTTGGAGCCATATATTCAATTTTGCTTTACTTTGATTCAGTTTAGATTCAATGTTCCTGGACTGATTTAACTTTTGGTCCTTAGATAGGAAAATGCTCAAGTATTTTATTTCTGATTTGATAGGAACACTGCTGATTTCCTTTAGTGGTGAGTCATGCAGCTCAAGAAGTTTGCATTTCTTTAAGTTTAATGACAATCCTGAAGCCTTGGAGAATGTTTTAATTTTTTCAACGCTTATTGGGACTTGATGTTCATTTTTCAAAACTAAGGTTGTGTCATCTGCCAGCAGGCTAATAACAATTTCTGTCCCCGACATTATTTCTGTCACACACACACACACACACACACACACACACACACACACACACACACACACACACACACACACACACACACACACACTCACACACACCTTAATTCCACTCTTTTATATACGCATGCCTGGAGTTCCGGGAGCTCGTTCTCAACGTTCTGGGAATAATCATAGTTGTGCTGATAGCATTAGCCGAAACGCCCCCCCCACACACACCACCACCACCACCACCACCACCACCACCACCCCACACACACATTAGCTCCTCCATTCATTCACATGTACACGCCGGCTGCTCCGGGGGCTCCACGCCGACGTTTCGGTGATCGATGTCCGGAGAAGGTGCACCATTGCCGGTCTGCGGTGTCCTGTAGAACCCCCCCTCCATACACACATGCAATACGCCTTGAAACGCATCGCTCGCACCGACGCGGGGAATCCTTTTCCCTACTTCCACAACAACTGCAAGAAACGCGTTGCGTCGGCCGCCGTGAGGAAGGGGGGGGGGCATTAAGGGGGGGGAGAGAGAGACATGGAGATTTTCTCAGCCTCTCATTCTTTTTTTTTTTTTTTTAATTGAACATAAATAGTACACACAACTATACAAATGTACAAATAAACATGGCAAGGTAGAACTGAATGTCAATGAAACAACCAGGCATGAGAAACCAAAGGACATAAGGACATTCATTCTGTATGTAATCAGAAGTTAATAGTGTTAACGGTTTGTGAGAAATTTACAATGCTAGACAAAAAAAGAAATTAAAATGAAATAATTAAATCAATAGATAGACTAATAAAAAATTAAAACGAAAAAATGATTGCAAGGGGAGTACAACATGTAATTAAGTTGGCGACTCACAAGGAATCTCAGATATCAAACTGTATATTTTTTGTTGTTTATATATAAACATATACAAAACAAACATATATTGTTTGTTGTTGTTTATTTTTGGGACATAAGCGAATCACGGTCCGGGCTTCTGCCCTCCTCCGCTCCTCACCTCATCCGCTCCAGGCCCTGGTACTCCCTGTCCGCGGGACCCCCCCCCCCCACCACCCCCACCACCACCAAAACAAACTCTCACACACAGATAAACACACGCACACACACATACACACACACACACACACACACACACAGACACACGCACACAAACACGCACAAACACACACACACACACACACACACACACCTGAACTCATCATAGCTGTGCTAATAGCATTGGCCAAAACGTATCCACAACAAAACAAACATTAGCTCATCCACTCATTCACATATGTGTGTGCCTAGAGGTATGGGAGCTCCAGTCATACGTCCGGGTGATCTATGTCCGGAGAAGGCTCACATTGGCCGGTCTAAGGGGTTCTTCTGCCCCCACAGCTTCCCCGCCTCTGAGAGGAGAAAAATTACCTCCGCTCCTCCGCTCCTCCGCTTTTCAGCTCCACCGCTCCTCCTCTATGGGCCCTGGTACTCCCCCCCCCCACCTAAACAAACTCTCACACATACACACACAAACACACTCACACACACACAAAAACACACACACACACACACACACACACACATACACACACACCTTAACTCATCATAGCTGTGCTAATAGCATTAGCCGAAACGCATCCACAACCAAACAAACATTAGCTCATCCACTCATTCACATGTGTGTGCCCAATGGTCCGAGAGCTCCAATCATACGTCCGGGGGATCTTTGTCCGGAGTATGCTCACATTAGCCAGTCTAAGGGGTTCTTCTGCCCCCAAACTTCCCCGCCTCTGAGAGGAGAAACATTACCTCCGCTCCTCCGCTTCTCAGCTCCATCGCTCCTCCGCTTTGGGCCCTGGAATTCCCGAACCGCTGGACATAAGCGAATCACGGGCCGGGCTTCTGCCCTCCTCCGCTCCTCAGCTCATCGTTCGAGGCCCCGGTACTCCCTGTCCGCGACCCCCCCCCACCTAAACAAATTCACACTCACACACACGCACACACACACACACAGACACACACACACACACACACAAACACACCTTAACTCATCATAGCTGTGCTAATAGCATTAGCCGAAACGCATCCACAACCAAACTGTTGCGTTTAAGTTCGCAGCTTCTTCGTTTTCCATGTTTCGGAAGGAATTCACAAGTTTGCCTTGTTTGAATCGTCTTTCATTTTCTTCTTCACAGCTCCGGGAATCAACATCGGTTAGCCATGGGACATGTACAGTACAGAGTGAGGGAAAAATTCCCGCCAGCACCGCTATACCAAAAAAAAAAACACTGACGTAGAAGTTAACGTCAAGTTAGCTGAACAGTCGCAAAAAACTAAAACAAGTCCCAAACCTTGTCATAAAGTGCCATGCATTTCCTGAGAGTAGATACAAATACAACATATGTATACTAGAATGTAAACTCAAATAAAACTAATGAGATCACCTATCTCAACACCCCCTCTTGATCTCAACATCCAAAAAAAATCTTTGGACATTTGAATTTCCAAATAACCACTTTTTGAATTGTTCTATTTTTACCTTTGTCATGAGTTTTGTCGAGATGTCTGCCAACATGTCCTCTGATGGACAATAGATAAGATTTATTTATTCTTTTATTATTTATTACTGTTTTATATTCTGTAACTCTGGCACTGCAATTTCCTTCGGGATTAATAAAGTTGTTCTTATTCTTATTCTTATTCTTAACCCTCACTGAGTGCTTCACGAATGAAATGATATTTTACATCAATGTGTTTTGACCTTTGTCTGTTTACAGGATTCTTACTCAGTGCGATGGCCCCCTGATTGTCTCCGTAGATTGTTGTGCAACTGTACATTTTGTTGTCCATACCCGTCTCTTCACCTCTTTTACGCACTCTCCGTTGCTCTGGACTGTTGACCCTAAGTACCTGAAATCCTCCAGCTTCTTGATCTCCACTCCCTGTAGCCTCACCGCTCCACCCGAGTTCCTCTCGTTCTCACACATATATTCTGTCTTGCTGCGACTAACTTTCATTCCTCTCCTTTCCAGAGCATACCTCCACCTCTCTAGATTTTCCTCTACCTGTTGTCTGCTCTCACTACAGATCACAATGTCATCCGCAAACATCATGGTCCATGGGGATTCCTGTCTAACCTCATCTGTCAGCCTATCCATCACAATTGCGAACAAGAAGGGGCTCAGAGCTGATCCCTGATGGAGTCCCACCTCCACCTTGAACTTCTCGGTTACCCCTACAGCACACCGTACCAGTGTCTCACAGCTGGCATACATGTCCTGCACCAGTCTAACATACTTCTCTGCCACTCCAGACTTCCTCATACAATACCAGAGCTCCTCTCTTGGCAACCTGTCATATGCTTTTTCTAGGTCTACGAAAACGCAATGCAGCTCCCTCTGGCCTTCTCTGTACTTTTCTATTGGCATTCTCAACGCAAATACTGCATCTGTAGTACTCTTCCTAGGCATGAAGCCATACTGCTGTTCACAAATGCTGACTTCTGCTCTCAGTCTAGTTTCCACTACTCTTTCCCATAACTTCATTGTATGGCTCATCAACTTTATCCCTCTGTAGTTGCCACAATTCTGCACATCCCCTTTATTCTTAAAAATAGGCACCATCACACTTTGTCTCCATTCTTCAGGCATCTCCTCACTCTCTAAGATCCTGTTGAATAATCTAGTCAGAAAATCTACCGCTGCCTCTCCTAGACGCTTCCACACCTCCACAGGTATATCATCAGGACCAACTGCTTTTCCACTCTTCATCCTCTTCAATGCCTTCCTCACTTCACTTTTACTCATTTTTGCTACTTTGTGGTCTACAATAATCACCTCTTCTACCCTTGCCTCTCTTTCATTTTCCACATTCATCAGCTCTTCAAAGTACTCTTTCCATCTTCCTGTCACTCTTCTAGCATCCGTCAATACATTTCTCTCTCTGTCCTTTATCACCCGGACCTGCTGTACATCCTTTCCATCTTTATCTCTCTGTTTCGCCAACCTGTATAGATCATTTTCAGCCTCCTTACTATCCAACCGAGCATACAAGTCATCATAAGCCCTTTGTTTTGCCTTTGCTACCTCTATCTTTACCTTTCGCCGCATCTCCCTGAACTCCTGTCTGTTCTCTTCAGTCCTCTCAGTATCCCACTTCTTCTTCGCGAACCATTTTCTCTGTATACACTCCTGCACTTCCTCATTCCACCACCAAGTCTCCTTATCTACTTTCCTACCAGATGACACACCAAGTACTCTTCTACCTGTCTCCCTGATAACACTAGCTGTTGTTGTCCAATCATCTGGAAGCTCTCCCTGACAACCCAGACCCTTTCTCAACTCCTCCCTGAAAACCATGCAACACTCTGCTGCAATAATTAAATCATCTACCCAAAGCAAACCTTCTCCACGGCTCTAAACTCGTTCGTCGCCGCTACTTGTGGAACACCGGATGGCTTTCTCCCTCCGCTTCGTTACATTTTATGTCCGCTAGATGGCGGCATCCGACTGTGCACAGCGCTTGGAGCTCCACCAGGCGATATGGCCGCTGTGTATGAGAGGAATAAACGAGTGGGGCCGTGACTGCAATAAATCCCCCTCCACTTCTTACATGGATGTTATCACCCTGTTACTGTATTTTAACGATACCGCTGTGTTTTCCACCTCAATGTTAAGCCGATTTTTAAACATTAAAAACCAAATTGCTCGATTCAGTGACACCGAGGCCGTGAGTGGAGGACTTATGGAGTTGACTCCTCCGCTTATTCATAAGTGCATGTCTGGTGCTCCCGGAGCTTCACGCCGACGTCACGGGGATCCGTGTCCGAAGAAGGTGCACCTTGGCCGGTCTGCGGGGTCCTGTCGACTGGGAAGTTGAGACTGGCCCTTGGAAATAAAACGGAAAATAATTGAGAGCATATTTCTCAGTTAACAACGCCCCCACTTGCTCTCATATTATTGGTATCTTTGCCCATTTACATCAAAATAAAATACTCATGACCCAAACGACAAACAAAAACTTTGAAAAATTCAACAACTTAAACTGCGATGCAGGCTTTGTCATAACATCTACCGGCATCTCTTGTGTTGGACAATACTGTAGGGCTACCTTTCCACATATTTTCTTTGTGACATCTTAACACACTCTTCTGACTGACATATTTTCTGGGTGTTGATTTTGATCAGTTTGCCCAAGTCCTTCATTTTAAATCTAGCTGTAAGCATGATTTTCACCTCTTTCATTACTTCCTCATTACTTGCAGCTATGATTAAATCATCTACCCATATTATGATGATGACTTTGTCATTTTGGTTTTCTTTGACATAGACACAATGATCTGCTTCATTCTGAATAAAGTCATTGTCAATCAAATAAGAATGGATCGTCAGATTCCAATTACGAACTGCCTGTTTAAGGCCGTATAGTGACTTTTCAAGTTTACGCACCAGCTTCTGTTTTGTATTTGTTACTTCATACCCTTCTGGTTGTTCTACACAGAGCTCACAATCTATGGGTGCATGAAGATAGGCTGTCTTTACATCCATTTGGTGTAGTAACAAATATTCCTGAACTGATTTCTGCATTAACACCCTCACACTTGTCATATTTGCTGTTGGAGAAAATGTTTCCTCAAAATCCGTGCCATACTTTTGACTGTAGCCCTTAGCAACATAACAAGCTTTTTATTTGTTTGTGCCATCTTCATTTCTTTTTAGCGCATACGCCCCCCCCCCCCGCCACTGCACACTTGCCTTGGGGTAGCTGTGTTAGGGTAAAAGTGTTGTTCTCTCTCAATGACTCCATCTCTTCGTCCATAGATTTCATCCACTTGTCAGCATTGAGGGAACTTCTTGCCTCTTTAAATGTCTGTGGGACACCACACGCCAGTCTATAACAGTAGTCAATGTTAGTGAACACTTGGTCATCGTCAATAGCACTCGTCACATAACCATTAAAGTAACTGGGCTTCTTTTTGGTTCTAGTTGATCATCTCACATTGTCTGCACTGCTTGGCTGTGTCACACGGTCAGATATGGGGTTGCCCATTTCCAAGGTGTACAAAGGTGTACAAGACAGTGGTGAGCCCAGCGATGATATATGCACTAGAAACTGTTACAATGACCGAAAGACAGCAGGCAGAACTAGAGGTTGCAGATATGAGGATGTTGAGGTTCTCTTTGGGAGTGACCAGGATGGATAGGATCAGGAATGAGTCTATCAGACGAACAGCACATGTTCGATGTTTTGGAGAGAAGGTCAGAGAAGCCAGACTGAGATGGTTCGGTCATGTACAGAGGAGGGATAGAGAATATATTGGTAGACGGATGCTGGAATTGGAGCTGCAAGGCAAGAGGTCTCGAGGAAGACCAAAGAGAGGATTTATGGACGTGGTGAGAGAGGATATGAAGGTAGTTGGTGTGAGAGAGGAGGATACGGAGAATAGGGTTAGATGGAGAAAGTTGACTCGCTGTGGCCACACCTGACGGGAAAAGACAAAAGAAGAAGAAGAAGAAGAAGAAGAAGAAGAAGAAGAAGAAGAAGAAGAAGAAGAAGAAGAAGAAGAAGAAGAAGAAGAAGAAGAAGAAGGAGAAAAAGAAGAAGAAGAAGAAGAAGAAGAAGAAGAAGAAGAAGAAGAAGAAGAAGAAGAAGTAAGAAAGAGAGGGTGGGGGGGAAGCAAACCTTCTTCACGGCTCTAAGCTCGTTCGTCGCCGCTACTTGGGGAACACTGGATGGCTTTCTCCCTCCACTTCGTTACATTTTATGGCCGCTAGATGGCGGCATCCGACTGTGCACAGCGCTTGAAGCCCCACCAGGTGATCTGGCAGCTGTGTATGAGAGGAATAAACGAGTGGGGCCGTGAGTGCAATAAATCCCCCTCCACTTCTTACATGGATGTTATCACCCTGTTACTGTATTTTAACGATACCGCTGTGTTTTCCACCTCAATGTTAAGCCGATTTTTAAACATTAAAAACCAAATTGCTCGATTCAGTGACACCGAGGCCGTGAGTGGAGGACTTATGGAGTCGACTCCTCCGCTTATTCATACGTGCATGTCTGGTGCTCCCGGAGCTTCACGCCGACGTCACGGGGATCCGTGTCCGAAGAAGGTGCACCTTGGCCGGTCTGCGGGGTCCTGTTGACCGGAAGCTGAGACTGGCCCTTCGAAATAACACGGAAAATAATTGAGAGCATATTTCTCAGTTGACAACGCCCCCCCTTGCTCTCATATTATTGGTATCTTTGCCCATTTACATCAAAATAAAATACTCATGACCCAAACAACAACTTTGAAAAATTCAACAACTTAAACTGCGATGCAGGCTTTGTCATAACATCTGCCGGCATCTCTTGTGTTGGACAATACTGTAGGGCTACCTTTCCACATATTTTCTTTGTGACATCTTAACACACTCTTCTGACTGACATATTTTCTGGGTATTGATTTTGATCACTTTGGCCAAGTCCTTCATTTTAAATCTAGCTGTAAGCATGATTTTCACCTCTTTCATTACTTCCTCATCACTCGCAGCTATGATTAAATCATCTACCCATATTATGATGATGACCTTGTCATTTTGGTTTTCTTTGACATAGACACAATGATCTGCTTCATTCTGAATAAAGTCGTTGTCAATCAAGTAAGAATGGAGCATCAGATTCCAATGACGACCTGCCAAATTTTCCTGAACTGATTTCTGCATGAACACCCTCACACTTGTCACATTTGCTGTTGGAGAAAATGTTTCCTCAAAATCCGTGCCATACTTTTGACTGTAGCCCTTAGCAAAATAACGAGCTTTATATTTGTTTGTGCCAACTTCATTTCTTTTTAGCGCATACACCCACCCCCCCACCCCCACTGCACACTTGCCTTGGGGTAGCTGTGTTAGGGTCAAAGTGTTGTTCTCTCTCAATGACTCCATCTCGTCGTCCATAGATTTCATCCACTTGTCAGCATTGAGGGAACTCCTTGCCTTTTTAAATGTCTGTGGGACACCACACGCCAGTCTATAACAGTAGTCAATGTTAGTGAACACTTGGTCATCGTCAATAGCACTAGTCACATAACCATTAAAGTAACTGGGCTTCTTTTTGGTTCTAGTTGATCGTCTCACATTGTCTGCACTGCTTGGCTGTGTCACACGGTCAGATACGGGGCTGCCCATTTCCAAGGTGTACAAAGGTGTACAAGACAGTGGTGAGACCAGCGATGATGTATGGACTAGAAACTGTAGAAGAAGAAGAAGAAGAAGAAGAAGAAGAAGAAGAAGAAGAAGAAGAAGAAGAAGAAGAAGAAGAAGAAGTTAGAAAGAGAGGGTGGGGGGGAAGCAAACCTTCTCCACGGCTCTAAACTCGTTCGTCGCCGCTACTCGGGGAACACCGGATGGCTTTCTCCCTCCGCTTCGTTACATTTTATGGCCGCTAGATGAAGATCATCATCATCATCATCATCATCATCATCATCATCATCATCATCATCATCATCATCATCCTGATCTGAGCTCATCTCTGTCTGGGTTTGTTGCTCTGGAGATGGGTTTGTCACAAATTTTAGCAGTCTGTGTTTTTAGTACTCTTTCACTATTTGGATAATATACAAAATAAGCTGGACTATTTTTGGCATATCCAATGAAAACTCCCTTCTCACCTCTTGAGTCAAGTTTCTTTTTGTTGTGCTTGTATGCATAGCACACAGCACCAAACTTTTGCATTTGTGACACATTTGGTTTCTTTCCCGTCAACATAAAGTAAGCCGTCTGCTTTGTCCGATTATTAAAGCATCAGTTCCTGACCACCGCTGCTGTCTGCACTGCATGGGTCCACAATGTTTTGGGTAGGTTGCTTCCTAGTAACATGCACCATGCCATGTCGAATAAAGTCCTCCAGTTTCTCTTTGCTTTCCCGTTTTGGTGTGGTGAGTATGGCGCTGACGTTTCATGTCTAACACCCCGTTTAGTCATTAGTCCTTGGTACTCTTTTGACATAAACTCAGTACAATTGTCAGATCTCATACACTTAATCTTCCCATAAGGGGCAGTGTCTGCTAAGAATCTCTCTGTGGCACTCACTGTACCACTCTTTTGTTTGAGAAAGTACACAAAAATTGTGTTGGAATAATCATCAGTAAACGACAATGCAAATCTGTGTCCATCTATAGATATGGGATCTACTGGCCCTGCCAGATCTGTATGCACTAAATCAAACACCTTTGTTGCTCTTGCATCAGGCTCTCTGTTTCTGATCTGCACAAACTTCCCTTGAATACACACTTCACATGGTGATACAGGTTTTTCAGTTTTCCCTTTGATTACCATACCATCAATCACTTTTGTCAACTTTTGTACATCGCTCTAATTACAATGGCCGAAAATTTCATGCCATGTTTGTAAATCAAAACACCCTTTGCATTTGTCATTACTTTCATCTGCTGTAGATAGGTAGTAAAGTGTGTTCTGCACATGAATAGGAAATACAGTACCGTCACTCATTTTGACTATGTCTTTTCCTTCATTGAAGATTACCGTTGCTCCGTTTGCTGTGGCGGCCATCACAGAAAAAATGTCCTGTGGACAGGAAGGGATGAACATTGCGTTTCTCAGTGGTGCTGTGTGGTGACGTCCTCTGCTGTCTATGAGGATCACCTCTGCCTCTCCCCGCTGCTTCGCCACGCCTTGACACTTGGTCGCGTCTGCCAGCTCAACATGGTGTGTGTCAGCTCTGAACGTCACTGAAAAACACGGAAGTCAGCAAATTTGAGCTTTTCTTCACTTTGAGTCACATGAACTGCAAATGGTTTGAACGATTCTGGAAGTCCCTTTAGCACCATAGCTATGAGAAGATCATCACTCATGACTTCCTCTGCATTTCTTAGCACCGTGATTATAGTCTCTGCCCTAATCACAAAGTCTGTTACGCTTTCATTGCTTCCTTTCTGCAGTTTTGTCAGGTCAGTATACAGGTTTATAATGCCAGGCTTCCCTTTACCTGCGTAATACTCTCGTAGCATCTTCAGTGCCTTTCTCCCATCATCTGCAGCTTCGCGCATGACCAGGCCTAGACTTTTGTCATCTAAAAACTGGATCCGTTCGGCATGGGCCATTTCATTCTGCTCCTTGTCCTTCGCCTCCTCGTCATCGTCATCAAATTCTGGAGTTTCACTCAGAATTGTGTCTTTGAGCCCCTGTAGCCGCATGCAGGTCAAGCATTTAGTCTCCCAGAGTTCATACTGCTTCTCATCTTCCACACCGAGACAGTCTCTGGTGGCGATTGGTAAATGTAACGGCAGGAGACCAAACTGATTGTTATGTTTGTACGGTAATGCCAATATCAATGTCTCATAACCCGACTATACAACCTCATCCAATTAACCAAAGTGAGACCTTGTCTATAATATGGGTATATTCCCAAGGATTGAGTCAGAGATTTGGAATTTTTCAGAATATAACAAATACCTCAGTCCTTCCTTTTCTGCCTTACGATCCATCCAAATGGCGATTACCAGCTAATTATTCTATGGTAACCAATAAAACTGTCATTGAGGGATTCACTCTAATGACAATACAAAAGACACCACCATTTTGTATGAAACGACAGTGTGGTAAGAAAGAGCATTATCTAGGCCAACTACAGTGTGACACTGTGCTAGATATGGAAACGGATAGACCGGTTAGGAAAACCTATGACTACTATAATAATAGTATATGTGAGGTTGGAAAGTGGGGAATGGGCGTGTGTGCCATGAATCTGACAGCCCTCAAGCCATTATTGGGCATTGAAACAAACCTCACCAAATCTGGTATACCACCATGGAGGATTTTTGCATTCCCACACAAATACGGTTATCCATACATGCCCAAAAACACATGTATGGATTTGTGGCAAACGAGCATTTCTGTATCTGCCTGAACATTGGTGTGGCACATGCTATTTGGCCCGATTAGGAAGTGCTATGACTTTTATACCAGAGCATAACATGACTCATAGCGTACAACTCATTAGGCCTATGGGACATGAACGTAGTCGAAGAGCCTTGATAAGTGACTCTAGAGGAATACTTATGACAATGTTCCCTAACTATGGTGTAGCCTACTCGGGACATCGAATGAATGAGGTCTGGGCGACATTACAGAACCTAACGTCAAGGGTTCTAGAATTGAATGGACTGATACAAAACAATCCAGAGACTATGGCTATGAAAGAAATGCTTTTACAAAATCGTGTGGCTTTAGATATTGTCTTAGCCAAGGAAGGTGGTGTATGTGCGATAATAGGACAACAATGTTGCACATATATCCCAGACACGCGAGACAATTTCACAGTAATTCATGACAAATTGACGACATTAAAGAACCAACTAGAGGGTAAAGAGGACAGTGATACTTTAATGTCGTTTTTACAGTTTGACCCTCTTGGATGGATCATCAACGGAACTTGGTGGCAAATACTTTTAAAGTGCCTTACACCTGTGATTGTGATTCTTATTTTGTTTTGTTTATTTACTATGTGCGTTATTCCTTGTTTGAGAAGCATGATTGCTAAAATGGCTTCCGCAGCCTTTGTCCAGATGGCAATAGTAGCAGTGCAGACCCAACCAAGGACTCACTACACTGGACAGATACATGAGCAACTGCCTATAAGTGATTCAGAAAAAGAAAATGATAACAATTTGACTGTGGAGGACGACGACCATGATGTTGTATGAAGTGTTATCTGTAAACTATGTACCAACATGGCATGATGATGCTGAAGAGTTTAACATTGTTCGGAGTCTCATAAACAGGAGAGAATTGTTAGAGTTTACTCTCTATTTCTATAACTATGTTATTTCGACTACTCACATGAAGTTAGCCAGACATGCTAGAGCACAAAAGACCTTTGTCCTCTAACAAGAGTTGGGCCCTCCAAGATATTCCAATGGTCGTAAACATCTTTAGATAAGAACCTACCCCCCCGTAAACGTAAATCTAAACGAGGATAAACACTTCTGGAGAGAAACCTGACCACCCCTGTATATCATCCTGGACAACTTCACATATGCATGAACTATACTATACAATGAATGTTGTTATGTAAATAAACACTTTCACACAATAACAAGCCGAGCAAGGAGGAACTCGGGGGGATTCTCTGGATCTTGGCTCCAAAGAGCGCGCTGAGTCTCCCCCTCTGCAGAGCACAAAAGAATAGTCGCTTGTCTGTGTTATTTCTTATGATAACCTCAGTCTCCTCTTTACAGGTTTTACCTTAGACCAGCATGAATTAGAATTACTCTCTAATAGCCGCGAGTGGAGCATCTACCTGCATGTCCAGAAGCTTCCTGTTCAGCAGGGCAGGTCGAATGGTGTTAAAAGCACTGGAGAAGTCAAAGAACATGACTCTCACAGTGCTTCCTGCCTCCTCCAGGTGTGTGTAGATTCTGTGCAGCAGGAAGATGATGGCGTCTTCCACTCCTATCCGTGGGTGGTATGCGAACCGCAGGGGGTCCAGCGAAGGTCCGACGACTGTGCCAAGGTGCCTCAGGACGAGCCTCTCCAGCGACTTCATGACGTGTGATGTCAGCGCCACCGGTCTGTAGTCGCTGTGTCTGCTGGGATGCTTCACCTCGGGCGCTGGAACCAGGCATGAGGTTTTCCACCGGTCGGGGACAACCATCTGGGTCAGGCTCAGGTTGAAGAGATGTGAGAAGATCCCACACAGCTGAGAGGCACATCCTTTCAGCACTCTGGGGCTGAGGCCGTCAGGGCCAGCAGCTTTCCTGGGACGAAGGCGGCTGAACTCTCTTCCCACCTCCTCAGCGGTGAAGGCAACAGGAGGGGGTGGAGAGAGTCCCAGTGGGGGGCAGGACGGCTGAGGTGTAAACGAGACATCGTCCAGGGAAGCAGAAGAGGTGCGTGGGGGAGGGGGAAAGCTCCTTAAAGTGAGGGGTGAGGGCACGGGGGAAGGAAAGTCCTGAGAGGAGCTGGGGGGAGGGTGGGCGGAGGCACCTTCATCAAATCTGTTAAAAAACAGGTTTAGTTTGTTTGCCTCCTGCAAGTCTCCTTCCATCATCTGGCTTGCTTGTTTTCCATGGCCAGTGATGAGTTTGCAGTATCGTCGCTCTTCTCAGCGGCTCCAAACTGTCTTCAGCCGTCTTTGGGGGTTTCCTGGGCCCATAACCTGTTATCAGAGGTTATCTGTGCAGTAGATCTGCGTGCTACCCCTCAATACCGACTGGGTCTTTTACGGAGGAATAATATGTGTGACACGCCTCTTGTTTTACAGAACTGGAAGAAGTTGAGTTTATTTTCAAGCAAATAAAAACACTACGGACAGACCGGAAGCTGGGACTGGCCATTCAAAATAAAAGGGAAATAACTGAGAGCATATTTCTCAGATAACAACTGCACTTTCTGTCCAGAATTGAGATTCCCTGGAGTGATAGTCGGGGTAACTGTGGTTGTACGGTTCGGTGCGTCATTATATTTTTGGTCAGGAATACAAATTGTCGAGGCAGTGCGTTTCGTAACTTTATCAACTCTAATATGGGAGGCTTAAATCTGTGTGTAGTACAGAACTGTTCAAAGTCTAGAGGACTGCCATTGTCATCCATCAAGTCAATTCTTGACCATATACCTTTCTCAAAGCATTCCTTGTAAAACAGAGGTTTGTTGCCACGCAGTACATATCTATTGTTCCAAATTATTGTACTGTGTGGTGAGAAATTGTGTACATATATCATTTTCCATTATAATAGTATTTGTTTATGGAACTCTGAAAATTGGACAGGAATCTTGTTGATATCCAAGTCAGAGATAAGTAGAAGACTTAGGCCACCGACTATGTTGAATAAGTAGTTTGGAGTACAATACCAGAAAGAATGATGATGTTTGATCCAGGATTTCAACCAGTTCACCTTCAATGTCCCATTCAGGCAGTCCAACTCTATCACTTTCAGCCCTCCTTCACTTGTTTCTTTCACCATATGTGATTTTTTTAGATGGTGTGGTCTGTTCCTCCAGATAAAGTTGAAATTTATTTGGTTAATAGATTTGATGAGTTGATTTGGAGCAGCATTGGAATACACTGGGTATATACATCTGGATAAACATTCCATTTTACTCAAATATATCCGGCCTAATATTGATAAATCTCTTTGGAGCCATATATTCAATTTTGCTTTACTTTGATTCAGTTTAGATTCAATGTTCCTGGACTGATTTAACTTTTGGTCCTTAGATAGGAAAATGCTCAAGTATTTTATTTCTGATTTGATAGGAACACTGCTGATTTCCTTTAGTGGTGAGTCATGCAGCTCAAGAAGTTTGCATTTCTTTAAGTTTAATGACAATCCTGAAGCCTTGAAGAATGTTTTAATTTTTTCAACGCTTATTGGGACTTGATGTTCATTTTTCAAAACTAAGGTTGTGTCATCTGCCAGCAGGCTAATAACAATTTCTGTCCCCGACATTATTTCTGTCACACACACACACACACACACACACACACACACACACACACACACACACACACACACAAACACACACACACACACACACACACACACTCACACACACCTTAATTCCACTCTTTTATATACGCATGCCTGGAGTTCCGGGAGCTCGTTCTCAACGTTCTGGGAATAATCATAGTTGTGCTGATAGCATTAGCCGAAACGCCCCCCCCACACACACCACCACCACCACCACCACCACCACCCCACACACACATTAGCTCCTCCATTCATTCACATGTACACGCCGGCTGCTCCGGGGGCTCCACGCCGACGTTTCGGTGATCGATGTCCGGAGAAGGTGCACCATTGCCGGTCTGCGGTGTCCTGTAGACCCCCCCCCTCCATACACACATGCAATACGCCTTGAAACGCATCGCTCGCACCGACGCGGGGAATCCTTTTCCCTACTTCCACAACAACTGCAAGAAACGCGTTGCGTCGGCCGCCGTGAGGAAGGGGGGGGGCATTAAGGGGGGGGAGAGAGAGACATGGAGATTTTCTCAGCCTCTCATTCTTTTTTTTTTTTTTTTTAATTGAACATAAATAGTACACACAACTATACAAATGTACAAATAAACATGGCAAGGTAGAACTGAATGTCAATGAAACAACCAGGCATGAGGAACCAAAGGACATAAGGACATTCATTCTGTATGTAATCAGAAGTTAATAGTGTTAACGGTTTGTGAGAAATTTACAATGCTAGACAAAAAAAGAAATTAAAATGAAATAATTAAATCAATAGATAGACTAATAAAAAATGAAAACGAAAAAATGATTGCAAGGGGAGTACAACATGTAATTAAGTTGGCGACTCACAAGGAATCTCAGATATCAAACTGTATATTTTTTGTTGTTTATATATAAACATATACAAAACAAACATATATTGTTTGTTGTTGTTTATTTTTGGGACATAAGCGAATCACGGTCCGGGCTTCTGCCCTCCTCCGCTCCTCACCTCATCCGCTCCAGGCCCTGGTACTCCCTGTCCGCGGGACCCCCCCCCCCACCACCCCCACCACCACCAAAACAAACTCTCACACACAGATAAACACACGCACACACACATACACACACACACACACACACACACACAGACACACGCACACAAACACGCACAAACACACACACACACACACACACACACACCTGAACTCATCATAGCTGTGCTAATAGCATTGGCCAAAACGTATCCACAACAAAACAAACATTAGCTCATCCACTCATTCACATATGTGTGTGCCTAGAGGTATGGGAGCTCCAGTCATACGTCCGGGTGATCTATGTCCGGAGAAGGCTCACATTGGCCGGTCTAAGGGGTTCTTCTGCCCCCACAGCTTCCCCGCCTCTGAGAGGAGAAAAATTACCTCCGCTCCTCCGCTCCTCCGCTTTTCAGCTCCACCGCTCCTCCTCTATGGGCCCTGGTACTCCCCCCCCCCCACCTAAACAAACTCTCACACATACACACACAAACACACTCACACACACACAAAAACACACACACACACACACACACACACACATACACACACACCTTAACTCATCATAGCTGTGCTAATAGCATTAGCCGAAACGCATCCACAACCAAACAAACATTAGCTCATCCACTCATTCACATGTGTGTGCCCAATGGTCCGAGAGCTCCAATCATACGTCCGGGGGATCTTTGTCCGGAGTATGCTCACATTAGCCAGTCTAAGGGGTTCTTCTGCCCCCAAACTTCCCCGCCTCTGAGAGGAGAAACATTACCTCCGCTCCTCCGCTTCTCAGCTCCATCGCTCCTCCGCTTTGGGCCCTGGAATTCCCGAACCGCTGGACATAAGCGAATCACGGGCCGGGCTTCTGCCCTCCTCCGCTCCTCAGCTCATCGTTCGAGGCCCCGGTACTCCCTGTCCGCGACCCCCCCCCCACCTAAACAAATTCACACTCACACACACGCACACACACACACACAGACACACACACACACACACACAAACACACCTTAACTCATCATAGCTGTGCTAATAGCATTAGCCGAAACGCATCCACAACCAAACTGTTGCGTTTAAGTTCGCAGCTTCTTCGTTTTCCATGTTTCGGAAGGAATTCACAAGTTTGCCTTGTTTGAATCGTCTTTTATTTTCTTCTTCACAGCTCCGGGAATCAACATCGGTTAGCCATGGGACATGTACAGTACAGAGTGAGGGAAAAATTCCCGCCAGCACCGCTATACCAAAAAAAAAAAACACTGACGTAGAAGTTAACGTCAAGTTAGCTGAACAGTCGCGAAAAACTAAAACAAGTCCCAAACCTTGTCATAAAGTGCCATGCATTTCCTGAGAGTAGATACAAATACAACATATGTATACTAGAATGTAAACTCAAATAAAACTAATGAGATCACCTATCTCAACACCCCCTCTTGATCTCAACATCCAAAAAAAATCTTTGGACATTTGAATTTCCAAATAACCACTTTTTGAATTGTTCTATTTTTACCTTTGTCATGAGTTTTGTCGAGATGTCTGCCAACATGTCCTCTGATGGACAATAGATAAGATTTATTTAACCCTCACTGAGTGCTTCACGAATGAAATGATATTTTACATCAATGTGTTTTGACCTTTGTCTGTTTACAGGATTCTTACTCAGTGCGATGGCCCCCTGATTGTCTCCGTAGATTGTTGTGCAACTGTACATTTTGTTGTCCATACCCGTCTCTTCACCTCTTTTACGCACTCTCCGTTGCTCTGGACTGTTGACCCTAAGTACCTGAAATCCTCCAGCTTCTTGATCTCCACTCCCTGTAGCCTCACCGCTCCACCCGAGTTCCTCTTGTTCTCACACATATATTCTGTCTTGCTGCGACTAACTTTCATTCCTCTCCTTTCCAGAGCATACCTCCACCTCTAGATTTTCCTCTACCTGTTGTCTGCTCTCACTGCAGATCACAATGTCATCCGCAAACATCATGGTCCATGGGGATTCCTGTCTAACCTCATCTGTCAGCCTATCCATCACCATTGCGAACAAGAAGGGGCTCAGAGCTGATCCCTGATGGAGTCCCACCTCCACCTTGAACTTCTCGGTTACCCCTACAGCACACCGTACCAGTGTCTCACAGCTGGCATACATGTCCTGCACCAGTCTAACATACTTCTCTGCCACTCCAGACTTCCTCATACAATACCAGAGCTCCTCTCTTGGCAACCTGTCATATGCTTTTTCTAGGTCTACGAAAACGCAATGCAGCTCCCTCTGGCCTTCTCTGTACTTTTCTATTGGCATTCTCAACGCAAATACTGCATCTGTAGTACTCTTCCTAGGCATGAAGCCATACTGCTGTTCACAAATGCTGACTTCTGCTCTCAGTCTAGTTTCCACTACTCTTTCCCATAACTTCATTGTATGGCTCATCAACTTTATCCCTCTGTAGTTGCCACAATTCTGCACATCCCCTTTATTCTTAAAAATAGGCACCATCACACTTTGTCTCCATTCTTCAGGCATCTCCTCACTCTCTAAGATCCTGTTGAATAATCTAGTCAGAAAATCTACCGCTGCCTCTCCTAGACACTTCCACACCTCCACAGGTATATCATCAGGACCAACTGCTTTTCCACTCTTCATCCTCTTCAATGCCTTCCTCACTTCACTTTTACTCATTTTTGCTACTTTGTGGTCTACAATAATCACCTCTTCTACCCTTGCCTCTCTTTCATTTTCCACATTCATCAGCTCTTCAAAATACTCTTTCCATCTTCCTGTCTCTCTTCTAGCATCCGTCAATACATTTCTCTCTCTGTCCTTTATCACCCGGACCTGCTGTACATCCTTTCCATCTTTATCTCTCTGTTTCGCCAACCTGTATAGATCATTTTCAGCCTCCTTACTATCCAACCGAGCATACAAGTCATCATAAGCCCTTTGTTTTGCCTTTGCTACCTCTATCTTTACCTTTCGCCGCATCTCCCTGAACTCCTGTCTGTTCTCTTCAGTCCTCTCAGTATCCCACTTCTTCTTCGCGAACCATTTTCTCTGTATACACTCCTGCACTTCCTCATTCCACCACCAAGTCTCCTTATCTACTTTCCTACCAGATGACACACCAAGTACTCTTCTACCTGTCTCCCTGATAACACTAGCTGTTGTTGTCCAATCATCTGGAAGCTCTCCCTGACAACCCAGACCCTTTCTCAACTCCTCCCTGAAAACCATGCAACACTCTGCTGCAATAATTAAATCATCTACCCAAAGCAAACCTTCTCCACGGCTCTAAACTCGTTCGTCGCCGCTACTTGTGGAACACCGGATGGCTTTCTCCCTCCGCTTCGTTACATTTTATGTCCGCTAGATGGCGGCATCCGACTGTGCACAGCGCTTGGAGCTCCACCAGGCGATATGGCCGCTGTGTATGAGAGGAATAAACGAGTGGGGCCGTGAGTGCAATAAATCCCCCTCCACTTCTTACATGGATGTTATCACCCTGTTACTGTATTTTAACGATACCGCTGTGTTTTCCACCTCAATGTTAAGCCGATTTTTAAACATTAAAAACCAAATTGCTCGATTCAGTGACACCGAGGCCCTGAGTGGAGGACTTATGGAGTTGACTCCTCCGCTTATTCATAAGTGCATGTCTGGTGCTCCCGGAGCTTCACGCCGACGTCACGGGGATCCGTGTCCGAAGAAGGTGCACCTTGGCCGGTCTGCGGGGTCCTGTCGACTGGGAAGTTGAGACTGGCCCTTGGAAATAAAACGGAAAATAATTGAGAGCATATTTCTCAGTTAACAACGCCCCCACTTGCTCTCATATTATTGGTATCTTTGCCCATTTACATCAAAATAAAATACTCATGACCCAAACGACAAACAAAAACTTTGAAAAATTCAACAACTTAAACTGCGATGCAGGCTTTGTCATAACATCTACCGGCATCTCTTGTGTTGGACAATACTGTAGGGCTACCTTTCCACATATTTTCTTTGTGACATCTTAACACACTCTTCTGACTGATCAAAATCAACACCCAGAAAATATGTCAGTTTGCCCAAGTCCTTCATTTTAAATCTAGCTGTAAGCATGATTTTCACCTCTTTCATTACTTCCTCATTACTTGCAGCTATGATTATATCATCTACCCATATTATGATGATGACTTTGTCATTTTGGTTTTCTTTGACATAGACACAATGATCTGCTTCATTCTGAATAAAGTCATTGTCAATCAAATAAGAATGGATCGTCAGATTCCAATTACGAACTGCCTGTTTAAGGCCGTATAGTGACTTTTCAAGTTTACGCACCAGCTTCTGTTTTGTATTTGTTACTTCATACCCTTCTGGTTGTTCTACACAGAGCTCACAATCTATGGGTGCATGAAGATAGACTGTCTTTACATCCATTTGGTGTAGTAACAAATATTCCTGAACTGATTTCTGCATTAACACCCTCACACTTGTCATATTTGCTGTTGGAGAAAATGTTTCCTCAAAATCCGTGCCATACTTTTGACTGTAGCCCTTAGCAACATAACAAGCTTTTTATTTGTTTGTGCCATCTTCATTTCTTTTTAGCGCATACGCCCCCCCCCCCCCCCCGCCACTGCATACTTGCCTTGGGGTAGCTGTGTTAGGGTAAAAGTGTTGTTCTCTCTCAATGACTCCATCTCTTCGTCCATAGATTTCATCCACTTGTCAGCATTGAGGGAACTTCTTCCCTCTTTAAATGTCTGTGGGACACCACACGCCAGTCTATAACAGTAGTCAATGTTAGTGAACACTTGGTCATCGTCAATAGCACTCGTCACATAACCATTAAAGTAACTGGGCTTCTTTTTGGTTCTAGTTGATCATCTCACATTGTCTGCACTGCTTGGCTGTGTCACACGGTCAGATATGGGGTTGCCCATTTCCAAGGTGTACAAAGGTGTACAAGACAGTGGTGAGCCCAGCGATGATATATGCACTAGAAACTGTTACAATGACCGAAAGACAGCAGGCAGAACTAGAGGTTGCAGATATGAGGATGTTGAGGTTCTCTTTGGGAGTGACCAGGATGGATAGGATCAGGAATGAGTCTATCAGACGAACAGCACATGTTCGATGTTTTGGAGAGAAGGTCAGAGAAGCCAGACTGAGATGGTTCGGTCATGTACAGAGGAGGGATAGAGAATATATTGGTAGACGGATGCTGGAATTGGAGCTGCAAGGCAAGAGGTCTCGAGGAAGACCAAAGAGAGGATTTATGGACGTGGTGAGAGAGGATATGAAGGTAGTTGGTGTGAGAGAGGAGGATACGGAGAATAGGGTTAGATGGAGAAAGTTGACTCGCTGTGGCCACACCTGACGGGAAAAGACAAAAGAAGAAGAAGAAGAAGAAGAAGAAGAAGAAGAAGAAGAAGAAGAAGAAGAAGAAGAAGAAGAAGTTAGAAAGAGAGGGTGGGGGGGAAGCAAACCTTCTCCACGGCTCTAAACTCGTTCGTCGCCGCTACTCGGGGAACACCGGATGGCTTTCTCCCTCCGCTTCCTTACATTTTATGTCCGCTAGATGGCGGCATCCGACTGTGCACAGCGCTTGAAGCCCCACCAGGTGATCTGGCAGCTGTGTATGAGAGGAATAAACGAGTGGGGCCGTGAGTGCAATAAATCCCCCTCCACTTCTTACATGGATGTTATCACCCTGTTACTGTATTTTAACGATACCGCTGTTTTTTCGACCTCAATGTTAAGCCGATTTTTAAACATTAAAAAACCAGATTGCTCGATTCAGTGACACCGAGGCCGTGAGTGGAGGACTTATGGAATCGACTCCTCCGCTTATTCATATGTGCATGTCTGGTGCTCCCGGAGCTTCACGCCGACGTCACAGGGATCCGTGTCAGAAGAAGGTGCACCTTGGCCGGTCTGCGGGATCCTGTTGACTGGGAAGTTGAGACTGGCCCTTGGAAATAAAACGGAAAATAATTGAGAGCATATTTCTCAGTTAACAACGCCCCCACTTGCTCTCATATTATTGGTATCTTTGCCCATTTACATCAAAATAAAATACTCATGACCCAAACAACAACTTTGAAAAATTCAACAACTTAAACTGTGATGCAGGCTTTGTCATAACATGTGCCGGCATCTCTTGTGTTGGAAAATACTGTAGGGCTACCTTTCCACATATTTTCTTTGTGACATCTTAACACACTCTTCTGACTGACATATTTTCTGGGTATTGATTTTGATCACTTTGCCCAAGTCCTTCATTTTAAATCTAGCTGTAAGCATGATTTTCACCTCTTTCATTACTTCCTCATCACTCGCAGCTATGATTAAATCATCTACCCATATTATGATGATGACTTTGTCATTTTGGTTTTCTTTGACATAGACACAATGATCTGCTTCATTCTGAATAAAGTCGTTGTCAATCAAGTAAGAATGGAGCATCAGATCCCAATGACGACCGACCTGTTCAGGGACGTATAGTGACTTTTCAAGTTTACACACCAGCTTCTGTTTTGTATTTGTCACTTCATACCCTTCTGGTTGTTCTACACAGAGCTCACAATCTATGGGTGCATGAAGATAGGCTGTCTTTACATCCATTTGGTGTAAGAACAAATTTTCCGGAACTGATTTCTGCATAAACACCCTCACACTTGTCATATTTGCTGTTGGAGAAAATGTTTCCTCGAAATCCGTGCCATACTTTTGACTGTAGCCCTTAGCAACATACCGAGCTTTATATTTGTTTGTGCCATCTTCATTTCTTTTTAGCGCTTTCGCCCCCCCACCCCCCACCCCCACCCCCACTGCACACTTGCCTTGGGGTAGCTGTGTTAGGGTAAAAGTGTTGTTCTCTCTCAATGACTCCATCTCTTCGTCCATAGATTTCATCCACTTGTCAGCATTGAGGGAACTCCTTGCCTCTTTAAATGTCTAACTGATCATAATCATCATCATCATCATCATCATCATCATCATCATCATCATCATCATCATCATCATCATCATTATCATCATCATCCTGGTCTGAGCTCATCTCTGTCTGGTTTGTTGCTCTGGAGATGGGTTCGACACAAATTTTAGCAGTCTGTTTTAGTACTCTTTCACTATTTTGGATAATATACAAAATAAGCTGGACTATTTTTGGCATATCCAATGAAAACTCCCTTCTCACCTCTTGAGTCAAGTTTCTTTTTGTTGTGCTTGTATGCATAGCACACAGCACCAAACTTTTTGCATTTGTGACACATTTGGTTTCTTTCCCGTCAAGCCGAAACGCCCCCCCCCCCCCCCCCCCCCCCCACCACCACCACCACACACACATTAGCTCCTCCATTCATTCACATGTACACGCCGGCTGCTCCGGGAGCTCCACGCCGACGTTTCGGTGATCGATGTCCGCAGAAGGTGCACCATTGCCGGCCTGCGGTATCCTGTAGACCCCCCCCCCCTCCATACACACATGCAATACGCCTTGAAACGCATCGCTCGCACCGACGCGGGTAATCCTTTACCCTACTTCCACAACAACGGCGAGAATCACATTGCGTCGGCCGCCGTGAGGAAGAGGGGGGGGGGGGGCATTAAGGGGGGGAGAGAGAGAGACATGGAGATTTTCTCAGCCTCTCATTCTTTTTTTTTTTTTTTTTTTAATTGAACATAAATAGTACACACAAATATACAAATGTACAAATAAACATGGCAAGGTAGAACTGAATGTCAATGAAACAACCAGGGATGAGGAAGCAACGGACAGAAGGACATTTGTTCTGTATGGAATCAGAAGTTAATAGTGTTAACGGTTTGTGAGAAATTTACAGTGCTAGACAAAAAAAGAAATTAAAAGGAAATAATTAAATCAATAGATAGACAAATAAAAAATTAAAACGAAAAAAGATTGCAAGGGGAATACAACATATAATTAAGTTGGCGATTCACAAGGAATCTCAGACATCAAACTGTATATTTTTTGTTGTTTATATATAAACATATACAAAACAAACATATGTTGTTTGTTGTTGTTATTTTTGGGATATATTGAGGAATATTTGTTGGAAAGGAGTCACAATCGCTTTTTGATAATGTCGAAGTGTATAGGTGGCTATAGAATTTAAAGATTTCTGTGGAAATTATAGCTTCATCTGTAATTTCCTTGTTGTTAAGACGGGCTTCCGCTTTGCTCCGCTCCTCCGCTCTTCCGCTCGGGCCCTGGAACTCCCGATCTGCGGGACTTCGGTGAATTCCGGGCCAGTCTTCTGCTCTTCTGCTCTCCTCCGCTTCTTCGCTCCCCCGCTTTGGACCCTGGAACTCCCGAACTGGGCCGGGCTTCTGCCCTCCGCCTCTCCTCTGCTCATCCGCTCCAGGCCCTGGCACTCCCTGTCATCCAGTCATTCGCATGTGCGTGCCCGGAGGTCCGGGAGCTCCACTCAAACGTCCGGGGGATAAGGGTAAGGGGTCCTGCTCCCCCCCCCCCTCTCCGCCTCTGAGAAGAGAAACATCTCCTCCGCTCCTCCGCTTCTCAGCTCCTCCGCTCCTCCGCTGCGGAACCAGGTACTACCGATCCGCCAGACTCAGGTGAATTGCGGACAGGGCTTTTGCTGTCCTCCGCTCCTCCGCTTTGGGCCCTGGAACTCCCGAACCGCTGGACATAAGCGAATCAAGGCCGGGCATCTGCCCTCCTCCGCTCCTCAGCTCATCCGCTCGAGGCCCTGGTACTCCCAGTCCGCGGGAACCCCCCCCATCCCCACCCACCCACCAAAACAAACTCTCACACACACATAAACACACGCACACACACACACACACACACACACACACACACACAGACACACACACACACACACACAGACACACACCCATACACACACACACACACACACACACCTGAACTCATCATAGCTGTGCTAATAGCATTGGCCGAAACGTATCCACAACAAAACAAACATTAGCTCATCCACTCATTCACATATGTGTGTGCCCAGAGGTACGGGAGCTCCAGTCATACGTCCGGGTGATCTATGTCCGGAGAAGGCTCACATTGGCCGGTCTAAGGGGTCCTGCTGCCCCCAAGCTTCCCCGCCTTTGAGAAGAGAAACATAACTCCGCTCCTCCGCTTCTCAACTCCTCTGCTCCTCCGCTATGGGCCCTGGTACTCCCGATCCTCCGAACTCAGGCGAATAGCGTGACGTGCTTCTGCTCTCCTATAAGCCCCTACACACTTCAAACACGGCTGTTATCACCCTGTTACTGCATTACAATGACACATTTGCTTTTGATCTCAGTGTCTGCCACCGTAAGGAAAAAGCGGGGGGACGGGGGGGGGGGGGGGGGGACATAAGGGCATTCGTTCTGTATGTAATCAGAAGTTAATAGTGTTAACGGTTTGCGAGAATTTTTAATGCTAGACAAAAACAGAAAATTAAAAGGAAATAATTAAATAAATAGATAGAAAAATAAAATTAAAAACTAAAAAAAAAAATTGTAAGGGGAATATAACATGTAATTAAGTTGGCCGTTCACAAGGAATCTCAGACATCAAACTGTTTTTAATTGAACATTAATAGTACACACAAATATACAAATGTACAAATAAACATAGCAAGGTAGAACTGAATGTCAATGAAACAACCAGGGATGAGGAAGCAACGGACAGAAGGACATTTGTTCTGTATGGAATCAGAAGTTAATAGTGTTAACGGTTTGTAAGAAATTTACAGTGCTAGACAAAAAAAAGAAATTAAAAGGAAATAATTAAATCAATAGATAGACAAATAAAAAATTTAAACGAAAAAAAAATTGCAAGGGGAATATAACATGTAATTAAGTTGTTTGTTTTTTTTTTCCAAAAAAAAAGGAATCTCAGACATGGGTAACTGTATATTTTTCAGTTTTTGGATTTTTCCATAAGTTTTAAGTTTTTTTTTTATAATTCAAAATCGTTTATGAAGAAATTAAAATTTGGGAGCATTTTTGCATTCTGTTTTTGTGAATGAAGAACTTGGCCAGGCCTAAAAGAACATTGACACAGAGTTCATCTGTTATGTTGCTTATAAGTAACCAAATGTGATATCATCTTTTGAGAGGGAAACTGGTGACGATGGAATGAGAATGAGAAAAAATATATGGTCAGTGGTTTCAATGTTGTCTTCACAAAATGTACAAATATTATCTTCAAAAGTAAAGCGTACCCGCAATAATTCCTTAGATGGGTAGATGTCATTCATAATTTAGAAGTGGGTCTCTTCTTGCCTTGGGGGGTATGGGTAGAGTCAGACACATAGTTCGCAGCGTGGCAGTCGATTCCTTATCAAATTTATTTCAAATATTATTTTTGTTTTGACGTCCAGGGAACAAGTTTCCTGTGAAACATGTCCTAATAAAGGAGTTGCTGCACTTTCTGTCCAGAATTGAGATTCCCTGGAGTGATAGTCGGGGTAACTGTGGTTGTACGGTTTGGTGCGTCATTATATTTTTGGTCAGGAATACAAATTGTCGAGCAGTGCGTTTCGTAACTTTATCAACTCTAATATGGGAGGCTTAAATCTGTGTGTAGTACAGAACTGTTCATAGTCTAGACGACTGCCATTGTCATCCATCAAGTCAATTATTGACCATATACCTTTCTCAAAGCATTCCTTGTAAAACAGAGGTTTGTTGCCACGCAGTACATATCGATTGTTCCAAATTATTGGACTGTGTGGTGAGAAATTGTGTACATATATCATTTTCCAGTATAATAGTATTTGTTTATGGAACTCTGAAAATTGGACAGGAATCTTGTTGATATCCAAGTCAGAGATAAGCACAAGACTTAGGCACCGACTTTGTTAAATAAGTAGTTTGGAGTACAATACCAGAAAAAATGATGATGTTTGATCCAGGATTTCAACCAGTTCACCTTCAATGTCCCATTCAGGCAGTCCAACTCTATCACTTTCAGCCCTCCCTCACTTGTTTCTTTCCCCATATGTGATTTTTTTAGATGGTGTGGTCTGTTCCTCCAGATAAAGTTGAAATTTATTTGGTTAATAGATTTTATGAGTTGATTTGGAGCAGCATTGGAATACACTGGGTATATACATCTGGATAAATATTCCATTTTAGTCAAATATATCCGGCCTAATATTGATAAATCTCTTTGGAGCCATATATTCAATTTTGCTTTACTTTGATTCAGTTTAGATTCAATGTTCCTGGATTGATTTAACTTTTGGTCCTTAGATAGGAAAATGCTCAAGTATTTTATTTCTGATTTGATAGGAACATTGCTGATTTCCTTTAGTGGTGAGTCATGCAGCGCAAGAAGTTTGCATTTCTTTAAGTTTAATGACAATCCTGAAGCCTTGGAAAATGTTTTAATTTTTTCAACGCTTATTGGGACTTGATGTTCATTTTTCAAAACTAAGGGTGTGTCATCTGCCAGCAGGCTAATAACAATTTCTGTCCCCGACATTATTTCTGTCCCACACATACACACACACACACACACACACACACACACACACACACACACACACACACACATAGACACACACACACACACACACACACACACTCACACACACCTTAATTCCACTCTTTTATATACGCATGTCTGGAGTTCCGGGGGCTCGTTCTCAACGTTCTGGGGATAATCATAGCTGTGCTGATAGCATTAGCCGAAACGCCCCCCCCCCCTTCCCCCCACACCACCACCACCCCACACACACAAATTAGCTCCTCCATTCATTCACATGTACACGCCGGCTGCTCCGGGAGCTCTACGCCGACGTTTCGGGGATCGATGTCCGGAGAAGGTGCACCATTGCCGGTCTGCGGTGTCCTGTAGACCCCCCCCCTCCATACACACATGCAATACGCCTTGAAACGCATCGCTCGCACCGGCGTCCTACTGCCCCCAAACTTCCCATCCTCTGCCTTTGAGAAGAGAAACATTACCTCCGCTCCTCCATTCCTCCGCTTCTCCGCTCCTCCGCTCCTCCGCTCCTCCGCGATGGGCCCTGGTACCACCCCCCCACCTAAACAAACTCTCACACATACACACACGAACACACTCACACAGACACAAAAACAAACAAACACACACACACACACACACACACACACCTTAACTCATCATAGCTGTGCTAATAGCATTAGCCGAAACGCATCCACAACCAAACAAACATTAGCTCATCCACTCATTCACATGTGTGTGCCCAATGGTCCGGCAGCTCCAATCATACGACCGGGTGATCTATGTCCGGAGAATGCTCACATTAGCCCGTCTAAGGGGTTCTTCTGCCCCCAAGCTTCCCCGCCTCTGAGAGAAGAAACATTACCTTCGCTCCTCTGCTCCTCCGCTTCTCAGCTCCACCGCTCCTCCGCGATGGGCCCTGGTACTCCCCCCCCTCCCCCCCCACCTAAACAAACTCTCACACAAAATCCCTCACACACACACAAAAACACACAAACACACACACACACACATACACACACACCTTAACTCATAGCTGTGCTAATAGCATTAGCCGAAACGCATTCACAACCAAACAAACATTAGCTAAACCACTCATTCACATGTGTGTGCCCAATGGTACTCCCTGTCCACGACCCCCCCCCCCCCACCAAAAGAGCCTCTCACACACACACACAAAGACACTCACACACACACAGACACACACATAATCACATACACATACCTTAAGTCTTCATAGCTGTGCTAATAGCTTTAGCCGAAACGCATCCACAACCAAACAAACATTAGCTCATCCACTCATTCACATGTGTGTGCCCTGGTACTCCGTGTCCGCGACCCCCCCCCCCCCCACCAAAACAAACTATCACACACATACACAAAGACACTCACACACACACACACACTGACACACATACACACATTAAGTCATCATAGCTGTGCTAATAGCATTAGCCGAAACGCATCCACAACCAAAGAAACATTAGCTCATCCATTCATTCAAATGTGTGTGCTCAATGGTCCGCTTCTCCGCTCCACCGCTCCTCCACTATGGGCCCTGGTACTCCCGATCCGCCGGACTCAGGAGAATTAAGAATAAGAATCAGAACAACTTTTATAATCCCGAAGGAAATTGCAGTGCCAGAGTTACAGAAAATATAACAGTAATAAATAATAAAAGAAAGGCAGAATTATAAATAAAAATAAACTATAAACTATAAAGTGTTTCAGTGAAACTATAAAGTGTCTTAGTAAGCAGTGATAAAACTATGAGTGTCTTAGTAACAAGTGAGGTAAGGAGTGCACAATAGTATGATAGAAGGGAACATTATAGTGTAGCTCTTATGAGATGAGATGAAATATTGCACAATGTAGCTGTTATGAAATGAAATATTGCACAGTTTCTGAATATTGCACAGAAATGAGATATTGCATATTTTTGTTTGTTTTTAAGTTAAAGATAGGTTTTTATGGTTGCCGGCGGCTGAATGGGACGTGCTTCTGCCCTCCATCCGCTCCACAGCTCATCCGCTCCAGGCCCAGCTACCCCCTGTCCGCGCCCCCCCCCACCTAAACAAACTGTCACACACATATACACAATCGCACACACAAACACACACACACACACACACACACACACACACACGAGAACACACAAACACACAAACACACAAACACACAAACACACACCCACACACACATCTTAAGTCATCATACCTGTGCTAATAGCTCCCAAGCTTCCCCGCCTCTGAGAAGAGAAACAATACCTCCGCTACTCCGCTCCTCCGCTCCTCCGCTTCTCAGCTCCACTGCTCCTCCGCTATGGGCCCTGGTACTCCCCCCCCCCCCCCCCACCACCAAAATAAACTCTCACAAAAAATCACTCACACACACACAAAAACACACAAACACACACACACACACATACACACACACCTTAACTCATCATAGCTGTGCTAATAGCTTTAGCCGAAACGCATCCACAACCAAACAAACATTAGCTCATCCACTCATTCACATGTGTGTGCCCTGGTACTCCGTGTCCGCGACCCCCCCCCCCCCCACCAAAACAAACTATCACACACATACACAAAGACACTCACACACACACACACACTGAAACACATACACACATTAAGTCATCATAGTTGTGCTAATAGCATTACCGAAATGCATCCACAACCAAACAAACATTAGCTCATCCACTCATTCACATGTGTGTGCCCAATGGTTCGCTTCTCCGCTCCACCGCTCCTCCGCTATGGGCCCTGGTACTCCCGATCCGCCGGACTCAGGAGAATTATGGGACGTGCTTCTGCCCTCCATCCGCTTCACAGCTCATCCGCTCCAGGCCCAGACCCCCTGTCCGCGCCCCCCCCCCACCTAAACAAACTGTCACAAACATATACACAAACGCACACACAAAAACACACACACACACACACACAAGAACACACAAACACACAAACACACACACACCTTAAGTCATCATAGCTGTGCTAATAGCTCCCAAGATTCCCCGCCTCTGAGAGGAGAAACAATACCTCCGCTACTCCGCTCCTCCGCTTCTCAGCTCCACCGCTCCTCGGCTATGGGCCCTGGTACCCCCCCCCACTTAAACACACTCACTCACACACAAAAACACACAAACACACAAACGCACACACACACACACACACATACACAAACACACCTTAACTCATCATAGCTGTGCTAATAGCATTAGCCGAAACGCATCCACTACCAAACAAACATTAGCTCATCCACTCATTCACATGTGTGTGCCCAATGGTCCGGGAGCTCCAATCATACGTCCGGGGGATCTATATCTGGAGAAGGCTCACAGTGGCTGGTCTAAGGCGTCCTACTGCCCCCAAACTTCCCATCCTCTGCCTTTGAGAAGAGAGAAATTACCTCCGCTCCTCCATTCCTCCGCTTCTCCGCTCCACAGCTCTTCCGCGATGGGCCTTGGTACCCCCCCCCCCCCACCTAAACAAACTCTCACACACACACACACGAACACCCTCACACAGACACAAAAACAAACAAACAGACACACACACACACACACACACACACACACACACACACACCTTAACTCATCATAGCTGTGCTAATAGCATTAGCCGAAATGCATCCACAACCAAACAAACATTAGCTCATCCACTCATTCACATGTGTGTGCCCAATGGTCCGGGAGCTCCATTCATACGTTCGGGGGATCTATGTCCGGAGAATGCTCACATTAGCCCGTCCAAGGGGTTCTGATGCCCCCAAGCTTCCCCGCCTCTGAGAGGAGAAACTATGCCTCTGCTACTCCGCTCCTCCGCTCCTCCGCTTCTCAGCTCCACTGCTCCTCCGCTTTGGGCCCTGGAATTCCCGAACCGCTGGACATAAGCGAATCAAGGCCGGGCATCTGCCCTCCTCCGCTCCTCAGCTCATCCGCTCGAGGCCCTGGTACTCCCTGTCCGCGACCCCCCCCACCTAAACAAACTCACACACACACACACACACAAACACACACAGACATACACACACACACACCTTAACTCATATTAGCTGTGCTAATAGCATTAGCCGAAACGCATCCACAACCAAACAAACATTAGCTCATCCACTCATTCACATGTGTGTGCCCAATGGTCCGGCAGCTCCGGTCATACGTCTGGGGGAGCTATCTCCAGAGAAGGCTCACATCAGGCCGTCTAAGGGGTTCTTCTGCCCCCAAGCTTCCCCGCCTCTGAGAGAAGAAACATTACCTCCGCTCCTCTGCTCCTCCGCTTCTCAGCTCCACCGCTCCTCCGCTATTGGCCCTGGTACCCCCCCCCCCACCTAAACACACTCACACACACTCAAAAACACACAAACACACACAAAGACACTCACACACACACACACACACACACACACACACACACCTTAACTCATCATAGCTGTGCTAATAGCATTAGCCGAAACGCATCCACTACCAAACAAACATTAGCTCATCCACTCATTCACATGTGTGTGCCCAATGGTCCGGGAGCTCCAATCATACATCCGGGGGATCTATATCTGGAGAAGGCTCACAGTGGCCGGTCTAAGGCGTCCTACTGCACCCAAACTTCCCATCCTCTGCCTTTGAGAAGAGAAAAATTACCTCCGCTCCTCCATTCCTCCGCTTCTCCGCTCCTCTGTGATGGGCCCTGGTACCCCCCCCCCCCCACACACTTAAACAAACTCTCACACATACACACACGAACACACTCACACAGACACAAAAACAAACAAACACACACACACACACACACACACACACACACACCTTAACTCATCATAGCTGTGCTAATAGCATTAGCCGAAACGCATCCACAACCAAACAAACATTAGCTCATCCACTCATTCACATGTGTGTGCCCAGTGGTCCGGGAGCTCCAATCATACGTACAGGGGATCTATGTCCGGAGAATGCTCACATCAGGCCGTCTAAGGGGTTCTTCTGCCCCCAAGCTTCCCCGCCTCTGAGAGAAGAAACATTACCTCCGCTCCTCTGCTCCTCCGCTTCTCAGCTCCACCGCTCCTCCGCTATTGGCCCTGGTACCCCCCCCCCCACCTAAACACACTCACACACACTCAAAAACACACAAACACACACAAAGACACTCACACACACACACACACACACACACACACACACACTTAACTCATCATAGCTGTGCTAATAGCATTAGCCGAAACGCATCCACTACCAAACAAACATTAGCTCATCCACTCATTCACATGTGTGTGCCCAATGGTCCGGGAGCTCCAATCATACATCCGGGGGATCTATATCTGGAGAAGGCTCACAGTGGCCGGTCTAAGGCGTCCTACTGCACCCAAACTTCCCATCCTCTGCCTTTGAGAAGAGAAAAATTACCTCCGCTCCTCCATTCCTCCGCTTCTCCGCTCCACCGCTCCTCTGTGATGGGCCCTGGTACCCCCCCCCCCCCCCCCCCCCACACACTTAAACAAACTCTCACACATACACACACGAACACACTCACACAGACACAAAAACAAACAAACACACACACACACACACACACACACACACACACACACACACGAGAACACACAAACACACAAACACACAAACACACAAACACACACCCACACACACATCTTAAGTCATCATACCTGTGCTAATAGCTCCCAAGCTTCCCCGCCTCTGAGAAGAGAAACAATACCTCCGCTACTCCGCTCCTCCGCTTCTCAGCTCCACTGCTCCTCCGCTATGGGCCCTGGTACTCCCCCCCCCCCCCCCCCACCAAAATAAACTCTCACAAAAAATCACTCACACACACACAAAAACACACAAACACACACACACACACATACACACACACCTTAACTCATCATAGCTGTGCTAATAGCTTTAGCCGAAACGCATCCACAACCAAACAAACATTAGCTCATCCACTCATTCACATGTGTGTGCCCTGGTACTCCGTGTCCGCGACCCCCCCCCCCCCCACCAAAACAAACTATCACACACATACACAAAGACACTCACACACACACACACACTGAAACACATACACACATTAAGTCATCATAGTTGTGCTAATAGCATTACCGAAATGCATCCACAACCAAACAAACATTAGCTCATCCACTCATTCACATGTGTGTGCCCAATGGTTCGCTTCTCCGCTCCACCGCTCCTCCGCTATGGGCCCTGGTACTCCCGATCCGCCGGACTCAGGAGAATTATGGGACGTGCTTCTGCCCTCCATCCGCTTCACAGCTCATCCGCTCCAGGCCCAGCTACCCCCTGTCCGCGCCCCCCCCCCACCTAAACAAACTGTCACAAACATATACACAAACGCACACACAAAAACACACACACACACACACACAAGAACACACAAACACACAAACACACACACACCTTAAGTCATCATAGCTGTGCTAATAGCTCCCAAGATTCCCCGCCTCTGAGAGGAGAAACAATACCTCCGCTACTCCGCTCCTCCGCTTCTCAGCTCCACCGCTCCTCGGCTATGGGCCCTGGTACCCCCCCCCACTTAAACACACTCACTCACACACAAAAACACACAAACACACAAACGCACACACACACACACACACATACACAAACACACCTTAACTCATCATAGCTGTGCTAATAGCATTAGCCGAAACGCATCCACAACCAAACAAACATTAGCTCATCCACTCATTCACATGTGTGTGCCCAGTGGTCCGGGAGCTCCAATCATACGTACAGGGGATCTATGTCCGGAGAATGCTCACATTAGCCCGTCTAAGGGGTTCTGCTGCCCCCAAGCTGCTCCGCCTCTGAGAGAAGAAACATTACCTCCGCTCCTCTGCTCCTCCGCTTCTCAGCTCCGTCGCTCCTCCGCTATGGGCCCTGGTACTCCCCCCCCCCCCCCCCACCTAAACAAACTCTCACACAAAATCACTCACACACACACAAAAACACACAAACACACAAACACACATACACACACATCTTAACTCATCAGAGCTGTGCTAATAGCATTAGCCGAAACGCATCCACAACCAAACAAACATTCGCTCATCCACTCATTCACATGTGTGTGCCCAATGGTACTCCCTGTCCGCGACCCCCCCCCCCACCAAAAGAGCCTCTCACACACACACACACACACACAAAGACACTCACACACACACAGACACACACATACACACATACACACACCTTCAGTCTTCATAGCTGTGCTAATAGCTTTAGCCGAAACGCATCCACAACCAAACAAACATTAGCTCATCCACTCATTCACATGTGTGCGCCCTGGTACTCCGTGTCCGCGACCCCCCCCCCCCCCCCCCACCAAAACAAACTATCACACACATACACAAAGACACTCACACACACACACACACTGACACACATACACACATTAAGTCATCATAGCTGTGCTAATAGCATTAGCCGAAATGCATCCACAACCAAACAAACATTAGCTCATCCACTCAGTCACATGTGTGTGCCCAATGGTCCGCTTCTCCGCTCCACCGCTCCTCCGCTATAGGCCCTGGTACTCCCGATCCGCCGGACTCAGGAGAATTATGGGACGTGCTTCTGCCCTCCATCCGCTTCACAGCTCATCCGCTCCAGGCCCAGCTACCCCCCTTCCGCGCCCCCCCCCACCTAAACAAACTGTCACACACATATACACAAACGCACACACAAACACACACACACACAAGAACACACAAACACACAAACACACACACACACACACACACACACCTTAAGTCATCATAGCTGTGCTAATAGCTCCCAAGCTTCCCCGCCTCTGAGAGGAGAAACAATACCTCCGCTACTCCGCTCCTCCGCTCCTCCGCTTCTCAGCTCCACCGCTCCTCCGCTATGGGCCCAGGTACCCCCCCCCCCACCTAAACACACTCACACATACACAAAAACACACAAACACACACACGCGCGCACACACACACACACACACACAAACACACCTTAACTCATCATAGCTGTGCTAATAGCATTAGCTGAAATGCATCCACTACCAAACAAACATTAGCTCATCCACTCATTCACATGTGTGTGCCCAATGGTCCGGGAGCTCCAATCATACGTCCGGGGGATCTATATCTGGAGAAGGCTCACAGTGGCCGGTCTAAGGCGTCCTACTGCCCCCAAACTTCCCATCCTCTGCCTTTAAGAAGAGAAAAATTACCTCCACTCCTCCATTCCTCTGCTTCTCCGCTCCACCGCTCCTCCGCGAAGGGCCCTAGTACCCCCCCCCCACCTAAACAAACTCTCACAGATACACACACGACACACTCACACAGACACAAAAAAAACAAACACACACACACACACACACACACACAAACCTTAATTCATCATAGATGTGCTAATAGCATTAACCGAAACGCATCCACAACCAAACAAACATTAGGTCATCCACTCATTCACATGTGTGTGCCCAATGGTAATCCCTGTCCGCGACCCCCCCCTCCCCCACCAAAAGAGCCTTTCACACACACAAACACACACACACACACACACACACAAAGACACTCACACACACACACAGACACACACATACACACATACACACACTTTAAGTCTTCATAGCGGTGCTAATAGCATTAGCCGAAACGCATCCACAACCAAACAAACATTAGCTCATCCACTCATTCACATGTGTGTGCCCTGGTACTCCCTGTCCGCGACCCCCCCCCCACCAAAAGAAACTATCACACACATAAACAAAGACACTCACATACACACACACACAAACACACATACACACCTTAAGTCATCATAGCTGTGCTAAAAGCATTAGCCGAAACGCATCCACAACCACACAAACATTAGCTCATCCACTCATTCACATGTATGTGCCCAGAGGTCTGGGAGCTCCGGTCATACGTCTGGGGGAGCTATCTCCAGAGAAGGCTCACATTAGGCCGTCTAAGGGGTTCTTCTGCCCCCAAGCTTCCCCGCCTCTGAGAGAAGAAACATGACCTCCGCTCCTATGCTCCTCCGCTTCTCAGCTCTACCGCTCCTCCGCTATTGGCCCTGGTACCCCCCCCCCACCTAAACACACTCACACACACACAAAAACACACAAACACAAACACAAACAAAGACACACACACACACACACATACACACACACACACACACAAACACCTTAACTCATCATAGCTGTGCTAATAGCATTAGCCGAAACGCATCCACTACCAAACAAACATTAGCTCATCCACTCATTCACATGTGTGTGCCCAATGGTCCGGGAGCTCCAATCATACATCCGGGGGATCTATATCTGGAGAAGGCTCACAGTGGCCGGTCTAAGGCGTCCTACTGCACTCAAACTTCCCATCCTCTGCCTTTGAGAAGAGAAAAATTACCTCCGCTCCTCAATTCCTCCGCTTCTCCGCTCCACCGCTCCTCCATGATGGGCCCTGGTACCCCCCCCCCCCCCACTTAAACAAACTCTCAACCAAACACACACGAACACACTCACATAGACACAAAAACAAACAAACACACACACTCACACACACACACAAACACCTTCACTCATCATAGCTGTGCTAATAGCATTAGCCGAAACGCATCCACAACCAAACAAACATTAGCTCATCCACTCATTCACATGTGTGCGCCCTGCTACTCCGTGTCCGCGACCCCCCCCCCCCCACCAAAACAAACTATCACACACATACACAAAGACACTCACACACACACACACTGACACACATACACACATTAAGTCATCATAGCTGTGTTAATAGCATTAGCCGAAACGCAGCCACATCCAAACAAACATTAGCTCATCAACTCATTCACATGTATGTGCCCAATGGTCCGCTTCTCCGCTCCACCGCTCCTCCGCTATAGGCCCTGGTACTCCTGATCCGCCGGACTCAGGAGAATTATGGGACGTGCTTCTGCCCTCCATCCGCTTCACAGCTCATCCGCTCCAGGCCCAGCTACCCCCTGTCCGCGCCCCCCCCCACCTAAACAAACTGTCACACACATATACACAAACGCACAAACAAACACACACACACACACACACAAGAACACACAAACAAAGAAACACACAAACACACACACACACAAACACCTTAAGTCATCATAGCTGTGCTAATAGCATTAGCCGAAACGCATCCACTACCAAACAAACATTAGCTCATCCACTCATTCACATGTGTGTGCCCAATGGTCCGGGAGCTCCAATCATACATCCGGGGGATCTATATCTGGAGAAGGTTCACAGTGGCCGGTCTAAGGCGTCCTACTGCACCCAAACTTCCCATCCTCTGCCTTTGAGAAGAGAAAAATTACCTCCGCTCCTCCATTCCTCCCACACATACACACACACCTTAACTCATCATAGCTGTGCAAATAGCATTAGCCGAAACGCATCAACAACCAAACAAACATTAGCTCATCCACTCATTCACATGTGTGTGCCCAGGTACTCCCTGTCCGCGACCCCCCCCCACCAAAAGAAACTATCACACACATACACAAAGACACTCACACACACACACACACAGACACACATACACACCTTAAGTCATCATAGCTGTGCTAAAAGCATTAGCCGAAACGCATCCACAACCACACAAACATTAGCTTATCCACTCATTCACATGTATGTGACCAGAGGTCTGGGAGCTCCGGTCATACGTCTGGGGGAGCTATCTCCAGAGAAGGCTCACATTAGGCCGTCTAAGGGGTTCTTCTGCCCCCAAGCTTCCCCGCCTCTGAGAGAAGAAACATTACCTCCGCTCCTCTGCTCCTCCGCTTCTCAGCTCCACCGCTCCTCCGCTATTGGCCCTGGTACCCCCCCCCCACCTAAACACACTCACACACACACAAAAACACACAAACACACACAAAGACACTCACACACACACACACACACACACACACACACACACACACACACACACAAACGCACCTTAACTCATCATAGCTGTGCTAATAGCATTAGCCGAAACGCATCCACAACCAAACAAACATTAGCTCATCCACTCATTCACATGTGTGTGCCCAGTGGTCCGGGAGCTCCAATCATACGTTCGGGGGATCTATTTCCGGAGAATGCTCACATTAGCCCGTCTAAGGGGTTCTGCTGCCCCCAAGCTGCTCCGCCTCTGAGAGAAGAAACATTACCTTCGCTCCTCTGCTCCTCCGCTTCTCAGCTCCACCGCTCCTCCGCTATGGGCCCTGGTACTCCCCCCCCCCCCCCCAACTAAACAAACTCTCACACAAAATCACTCACACACACACAAAAACACACAAACACACAAACACACATACACACACACCTTAACTCATCATAGCTGTGCTAATAGCATTAGCCGAAACGCATCCGCAACCAAACAAACATTCGCTCATACACTCATTCACATGTGTGTGCCCAATGGTAGTCCCTGTCCGCGACCCCCCCCCCCACCAAAAGAGCCTCTCACACACACACACACACACACAAAGACACACACACAGACACAAACATACACACATACACACACCTTAAGTCTTCATAGCTGTGCTAATAGCTTTAGCCGAAACGCATCCACAACCAAACAAACATTAGCTCATCCACTCATTCACATGTGTGCGCCCTGGTACTCCGTGTCCGCCCCCCCCCCCCCCCCCCCCACCAAAACAAACTATCACACACATACACAAAGACACTCACACACACACACACACACTGACACACATACACACATTAAGTCATCATAGCTGTGCTAACAGCATTAGCCGAAACGCATCCACAACCAAACAAACATTAGCTCATCCACTCATTCACATGTGTGCGCCCTGCTACTCCGTGTCCGCGACCCCCCCCCCCCCACCAAAACAAACTATCACACACATACACAAAGACACTCACACACACACACACTGACACACATACACACATTAAGTCATCATAGCTGTGTTAATAGCATTAGCCGAAACGCAGCCACATCCAAACAAACATTAGCTCATCAACTCATTCACATGTATGTGCCCAATGGTCCGCTTCTCCGCTCCACCGCTCCTCCGCTATAGGCCCTGGTACTCCTGATCCGCCGGACTCAGGAGAATTATGGGACGTGCTTCTGCCCTCCATCCGCTTCACAGCTCATCCGCTCCAGGCCCAGCTACCCCCTGTCCGCGCCCCCCCCCACCTAAACAAACTGTCACACACATATACACAAACGCACAAACAAACACACACACACACACACACAAGAACACACAAACAAAGAAACACACAAACACACACACACACAAACACCTTAAGTCATCATAGCTGTGCTAATAGCATTAGCCGAAACGCATCCACTACCAAACAAACATTAGCTCATCCACTCATTCACATGTGTGTGCCCAATGGTCCGGGAGCTCCAATCATACATCCGGGGGATCTATATCTGGAGAAGGTTCACAGTGGCCGGTCTAAGGCGTCCTACTGCACCCAAACTTCCCATCCTCTGCCTTTGAGAAGAGAAAAATTACCTCCGCTCCTCCATTCCTCCCACACATACACACACACCTTAACTCATCATAGCTGTGCAAATAGCATTAGCCGAAACGCATCAACAACCAAACAAACATTAGCTCATCCACTCATTCACATGTGTGTGCCCAGGTACTCCCTGTCCGCGACCCCCCCCCACCAAAAGAAACTATCACACACATACACAAAGACACTCACACACACACACACAGACACACATACACACCTTAAGTCATCATAGCTGTGCTAAAAGCATTAGCCGAAACGCATCCACAACCACACAAACATTAGCTTATCCACTCATTCACATGTATGTGACCAGAGGTCTGGGAGCTCCGGTCATACGTCTGGGGGAGCTATCTCCAGAGAAGGCTCACATTAGGCCGTCTAAGGGGTTCTTCTGCCCCCAAGCTTCCCCGCCTCTGAGAGAAGAAACATTACCTCCGCTCCTCTGCTCCTCCGCTTCTCAGCTCCACCGCTCCTCCGCTATTGGCCCTGGTACCCCCCCCCCACCTAAACACACTCACACACACACAAAAACACACAAACACACACAAAGACACTCACACACACACACACACACACACACACACACACACACACACACACACAAACGCACCTTAACTCATCATAGCTGTGCTAATAGCATTAGCCGAAACGCATCCACAACCAAACAAACATTAGCTCATCCACTCATTCACATGTGTGTGCCCAGTGGTCCGGGAGCTCCAATCATACGTTCGGGGGATCTATTTCCGGAGAATGCTCACATTAGCCCGTCTAAGGGGTTCTGCTGCCCCCAAGCTGCTCCGCCTCTGAGAGAAGAAACATTACCACCGCTCCTCTGCTCCTCCGCTTCTCAGCTCCACCGCTCCTCCGCTATGGGCCCTGGTACTCCCCCCCCCCACCCCCCCCTACCTAAACAAACTCTCACACAAAATCACTCACACACACACAAAAACACACAAACACACAAACACACATACACACACACCTTAACTCATCATAGCTGTGCTAATAGCATTAGCCGAAACGCATCCACAACCAAACAAACATTGGCTCATCCACTCATTCACATGTGTGTGCCCAATGGTACTCCCTGTCCGCGACCCCCCCCCCACCAAAAGAGCCTCTCACACACACACACACAAACAAAGACACTCACACACACACAGACACAGCCATACACACACCTTAAGTCTTCATAGCTGTGCTAATAGCTTTAGCCGAAACGCATCCACAACCAAACAAACATTAGCTCATCCACTCATTCACATGTGCTCGCTCTGGTACTCCGTGTCCGCCCCCCCACCAAAACAAACTATCACACACATACACAAAAACACTCACACACACACACACACTGACACACATACACACATTAAGTCAGCATAGCTGTGCTAATAGCATTAGCCGAAACGCATCCACAACCAAACAAACATTAGCTCATCCACTCATTCACATGTATGTGCCCAGAGGTCTGGGAGCTCCGGTCATACGTCTGGGGGAGCTATCTCCAGAGAAGACTCACATTAGGCCGTCTAAGGGGTTCTTCTGCCCCCAAGCTTCCCCACCTCTGAGAGAAGAAACATTACCTCCGCTCCTCTGCTCCTCCGCTTCTCAGCTCCACCGCTCCTCCGCTATTGGCCCTGGTACCCCCCCCCCACCTAAACACAGTTACACACACACAAAAACACATAAACACACACACGCGCACACACACACACACACACACACACACACACACACACACAAACACACACACACACACACACACACAAACACGCCTTAACTCATCATAGCTGTGCTAATAGCATTAGCCGAAACGCATCCACTACCAAACAAACATTAGCTCATCCACTCATTCACATGTGTGTGCCCAATGGTCCGGGAGCTCCAATCATACATCCGGGGGATCTATATCTGGAGAAGGCTCACAGTGGCCGGTCTAAGGCGTCCTACTGCACCCAAAATGCCTTTGAGAAGAGAAACATTACCTCCGCTCCTCCATTCCTCCGCTTCTCCGCTCCGCCGCTCCTCCGCGATGGGCCCTGGTACCCCCCGCCCCACCTAAACAAACTCTCACACATACACACACGAACACACTCACAAAGACACAAAAACAAACAAACACACACACACACACACACACACACACACCTTAACTCATCATAGCTGTGCTAATAGCATTAGCCGAAACACATCCACAACCAAACAAACATTAGCTCATCCACTCATTCCAATGTGTGTGCCCAGTGGTCCGGGAGCTCCAATCATACGTTCGGGGGATCTATGTCCGGAGAATGCTCACATTAGCCCGTCTAAGGGGTTCTGCTGCCCCCAAGCTGCTCCGCCTCTGAGAGAAGAAACATTACCTTCGCTCCTCTGCTCCTCCGCTTCTCAGCTCCACCGCTCCTCCGCTATGGGCCCTGGTACTCCCCCCCCCCCCCCCACCTAAACAAACTCTCACACAAAATCACTCACACACACACAAAAACACACAAACACACAAACACACATACACACACACCTTAACTCATCATAGCTGTGCTAATAGCATTAGCCGAAACGCATCCACAACCAAACAAACATTCGCTCATCCACTCATTCACATGTGTGTGCCCAATGGTACTCCCTGTCCGCGACCCTCCCCCCCCCCACCAAAAGAGCCTCTCACACACACACACACACACAAAGACACTCACACACACACAGACACACACATACACACATACACACACCTTAAGTCTTCATAGCTGTGCTAATAGCTTTAGCCGAAACGCATCCACAACCAAACAAACATTAGCTCATCCACTCATTCACATGTGTGCGCCCTGGTACTCCGTGTCCCCCCCCCCCACCAAAACAAATTGTCACACACATACATAAAGACACTCACACACACACACACACTGACACACATACACACATTAAGTCAGCATAGCTGTGCTAATAGCATTAGCCGAAACGCATCCACAACCAAACAAACATTAGCTCATCTACTCATTCACATGTGTGCGCCCTGGTAGTCCGTGTCCGCGACCGCCCCCCCCCCCCCCCCCCCCACCAAAACAAACTATCACACACATACACAAAGACACTCACACACACACACACACACTGACACACATACACACATTAAGTCATCATAGTTGTGCTAATAGCATTAGCCGAAACGCATCCACAACCAAACAAACATTAGCTCATCAACTCATTCACATGTGTGTGCCCAATGGTCCGCTTCTCCGCTCCACCGCTCCTCCGCTATAGGCCCTGGTACTCCCGATCCGCCGGACTCAGGAGAATTATGGGACGTGCTTCTGCGCTCCATCTGCTTCACAGCTCATCCGCTCCAGGCCCAGCTACC